>NC_085876.1:44074011-44124011 GCF_034702125.1 Engraulis encrasicolus
TCGCTGTGAGATTGTTTATCATCACGGCATGCCAGCAGTTACAAACATGAATACGGTATGTAAAGCGATGTCTCAAATGAAAAGTGTTTCCCATGACACTCGTTCGGTCCGACGCTGTCAAAAGTTGCATGGGGGGTTTTCTGACAGCGGACTGTGAAAGTGGTCGCGAGAGCATTGTTCACTTGCTAATGACTCGCATAAGGATCGGCTGACTCAGGCCATGATGAATTAAACTTTTAATCCTACCTGGAGCCCCTGTAAGACAATAAGCAAAAGGGTGTCGTCTCTTGTCGTCTATACTCTATCTGATGTTATGCAACCAGACCAAAACAAAATCTGCTGCTGCGGTAAGACAATAGTTGTCATATTTGGCAGTGACCCCAGTTGTTTGGGGGTCATCATTAGCCAAAAGACGTCATTGTTAGTTACTGTGCGTGGCGGGCAACTAAATATAGCAAACTCACAATGGAAGAATGTGTGTGGGCCTGCCATGCACTGCCAAGTTACAACACTGTAACCTGAGACTAAAAAGCATTCCTACAGTATTCAAAGCATTCCTAAAGCCTTTGTTCCTCTCACGCACCTTTGGTTAGCGGTGATGGATTTACTGCAAGTGTCATAAAGTTACAAATAGAAGCACTATTATTATTACTATTATTATTAGTAGTATTGCTATATTATTATTATTTAAAATGTATTATTTCTATTCCATTTCGTCAACATGATCTGTAAACTGTTAACAATGTTGGTATTTCACATTGAGATTTACTGTGGGACAGAGAGCAAAGCTTCTTCTTCCAATAGGCCTAATTGTTATAGAGAATGAAACTTATGTTCAGTTTATAACTGTCCTTTATGTGAAATCACTTCCAACTTCAAGTCCAAATTTATTTTAGCCATATCAACAGAGTAAAATACAGAGTCATTACATTCAATTTTTCCTCACTTTCAATTAGGGCCCGACCGATATGTTTTTTTCAGGGTCGATACCGATACCGATATTTATGGAAATGGGAGGCCGATAACCGATATGTGCAACCGATATATAGAGGTATTGTTCATAATAAAATGTAATGAAATATAAATTATCATTATTATATTTACACATATATTTAGTTATAATAATGAACTCTCATAGACTCAAAGTGGGGAGAGCAGAATAGAACATGCATTCAGAACGAAACGGCTGCAAAATTGGTTATCGGTGGAAATTTATTGAAAGTATGGCCGATACCGATATCCTAAAAATGCTAAATATCGGCCTGATCTTTTACCGATATATTGGTCGGGCCTACTTTCAATGTTAGGAAAAAAAGATCAGTGGACGGTCTAGAATGCATAATATCTATTTCTCATGCTCTTCACAGGTATAAAGTCAAGTCAAGTCAGTTTAATTGTCAATGTCTTTACATGAAAGTGAAAGTGAAAGCCCATTGGGAAACTCCAACTCCCATTGTCATTGTGACACAGCACTCCACAGCACACAAGTGAACACTGCACACTGCACACAACGAAATTGCATTTATGCCTCACCCGTGCAAGGGGGCAGCCCTCAGTGGCGCCCCATGGGGAGCAGTGTGGTGGGACGGTACCATGCTCAGGGTACCTCAGTCATGGAGGTGGATGGGGGAGAGCACTGGTTGATTACTCCCCCCCACCAACCTGGCGGGTCGGGAGTCGAACCGGCAACCTCTGGGATGCAAGTCTGACGCCCTAACCGCTCACCCATGACAGAAAGAATTTGAAATTACGTTTCTTGCAGCGTTTTCCCACTTGGTCCCTTTCAGCCGCCTAAGCGAACTCTGAGAAGTGACTCAGCATTTTTGCTGCCTACAGTATGTGAACGCTCCAAAGCGTACCCCCAGACCAGTGCTTAATTTGTCAAGCGGGAGGTCCTGGAGCCCAGAGGATGGGTGGCTCCCCCCTGAGGCAGGGTCTGTGATGTCCAGGTTCCATCCAAGCTCTCGTCTGAGGTTCCGGAGCTAGCTCCCCCTTGCTCCCCCTCAAATTAAGCACTGCCCCAGACCCCTTGGAAGCAAACCGTACTGAGACTGTGGGTGCTGTGGGTTGTTGTGCAATTCTGCTTGGGCCAGCTGCTTTGCGTGGGTTAATGGTGGCTAGTATCCTCTTCACGCTGGCAGAGGCGATTCTATGGTAAGCTGGGGCCCCAAGCGAAATATAAAAAAAAATAACATTCAAAACAAATCGCCACAACTTTAGTATAAAGGTTTAGCTGTCATTAACCATCTATAAGCTTGGGGGCCCCAAGCTGCTGACTGCCTAGCCTGGTGACAAGATGCGCCTCTGCACGCTGGCAGAGGACAGGTACAGGGATTTGTTGTGGGAGGGGGGAGGTGGAGTTTTCTGTGGGTGAGTGTCATTTTGTGCTTCAAAAGGGACAAAAAAGGGGGGCACTGTGGTGCAGCGCGCTAAGCCTCCCACACTTGGGCTTACATGCCCACGGGGACCCCGGTTTGAGTCCGGACGGGGTCATTTCCCAACCCTACCCCATCTCTCTCCACACTCACTTCCTGTCGCACCTTCACTGTCCTATCCGAAATAAAGGCCCAAAAAGCGGAGAGGTGTTGTTCTCACAGCTCCGTGGCGCGGGCTTATAGTCAGTGATGACCTGTATGCCCTGCCACAGGCTCTGTGCGTCTCTGCTGTCTCTGAAGTGTTTTGTTATTTTGTCTGAGTAGTCCTTTTTTTGCTTTCCGATGCCCTGGGACAGGTTTGCCCTTGCAAACAAGGCTGACAGCTTAGCCTGACAGATCATTTATCATGCCACTGCAGGCTGAAAGGTTAGAGCTATTTGTCTGAACACAAGACATCATGTCCCTCCCCTTATCAAGACTGCATTCGATTCGTTATTTTTAAAGATGTCTGTATGGGTATTGTATCTCTATGTGTAATGTATGCTTACTGTCTATGTCTAATTGTCTATGTCTAATTGTCTACGTCCACACCTAAAGTCTATGTCTGTGTCAGCATGGGAAAGTAAGAAACGTAATTTCAAATTCTTTGTATGACCAGTGCATGTAAAGAAATTGACAATAAAGCCGACTTGACTTGGTTTGAAATGTTGATTTCTGTAAAGAACTTGACCTGCCTGTTATGTAATAGCGCGACCTTTCCATTTGAACTTCTTAAAGTTCTGATCCATTTTAAAGGTAGGCTATAGCAATTGTTTAAGTGTCAACCCCTAACAATGGAGATAAGTTGACAACTGTCATCCACATGTACTGTAGCACATCATTTTTCTGTCACTACTGACGGGATGGGAAATGAACGACTCTGGAACTCTGTACAATCCTGCTCCTCAAAGAGCCATGGCGTCAGCCTTGACTCAAGCCTACACAGCATTCAGTTTGGCACAATATCAGGTCATATCAGAACATCAGGTCTAACACACACACACAGACACACAGACACACACATACGCACGCACGCACGCACAGTCGCACACACGTGCACTCAAGCACACATGCACGTGTGCGCACAAACACGTGTGAACGCATGCATGCATGCATGCACGCACACGCACACACACACGCACGAGTACGCACACGCACGAGTACGCACATGAAGATAAGAGTGAACCAAACAAAATAAGCCTTTGTTTGGTTTTTCCCACAAAATGCAATTCACGATTCTCACATGATGAACTTGACTTGGACACATTCTATGGAGCACTGTTTGAGCATTGTTTGCTGTCTGATGGTTCTCCAAATGAGGTACACTTAATGTCCCTGGCGAATATTTTGAAAATTAACAATATATATAGCCTACATATATTATTTCACCCACATTTACTACTTATTAAAGGGAACTTGGAAAAAAATAGTCATGGTTCAAATAAGATGCTTTCTAGAAACATAAAAACATTTTATATGTGATTATAGCCATTTTGCCACTGTCCCTGAGTTTGACTTTTGGCCTTTGACCTTGTTTACCTTAATGATAGAATTATAAATCAATGTTAAATTCAATCAAAAAACATTATTTTACATCCATGTAAGTAAACATGTATTGTAGGCTATTCAAAATAAATATTGTGAAAATACCACATTTTTCACATGTTGAACACTGTGCTATATACTTGTGCTATATACTGTCATCTCCACAAACTACAATCTCAGGCGCCTTGCATTAGAATTACTTATTCAGTAACCACTGCAAAATAATCTTCAGAGGGATTCCCATGGATTGATGCCAGATTGACGGGGGGGGGGGGGGGGGGGATCTTTCATGAAGCTCTTTCATATTATTTTACTTTTGAGGTCTGCATAGGGCAATGAGGTCCTGAAATCAGAGAACGCGAGCCACACATGGGACAGACAACTAGGCCCTAACTGGGAAATTGTGCCTCTCCTCCAATAATAAATAATACAATTATTTCACCTGTGAGAATCTTTATTTATCCGCACATTTCTTATATATATCTGAAATACATGCCTTTTTCACATGGGAGATTCCCCGCCTCTGTTCAAAAATGTCAAACTGGCCCTTCTATCACAAAGTTCGAGCATAAACTACATTTCCCACACTGCATTGCCAACTCCGAGAGAAATGCATTCTGGGTGGGTAAATACAGGAAATGTGATGTTTCCCTCCAGCGTGTACATTTCTGCAGCATCTCAGCTGCTGTCTTTCCTGACTTATCCTAAAATATCGTAATACCAAAGCTATGGCTTCCTCAAACTGCTCCCTGAAGGTTAACAGAGAGCTTTTAGATCCAAAGTTTGAAAGTTATAGACTGTCTCTGGATCCACTGCCAACTTATACAATTGAGCTAGATGCAGGTGAGAACCATATTATACTGAAATGAATGACTGCGGTTAGCTAAAGTTAGCCATCAGTAACTACACAATTGATCTCACTGACACTGTTGCACGTAAAACTCTGCTCAAAACTTCAAATTGATCTCGAAGTGTATGTCAACCACATGTCACTGGCTGCAATGAACAGTAGTTTCGCTAAGTAAGTTACAGTGACAGTAGCCCAAGACCCTAAGTTGTCAGTTCAAACTGTGAACTACAAGGGATGGGATGTGTGTTGTATGTGAGTGGTCAACAATGGAAATTAAAAAGCAAAACCGGATATCTCTTACTTTCTCACCCCAGTAATAAATGCAAGGCATTCCATAAAATGTAGCTTATTGATTGTTGATGAATCAGAGAAAGAGTACTGTATCTCTATCTAGCCCCATCTTTTTTGTGTCTTTTTAAAATTTAACTTATTATTATTATTATTATTTTACCAAGGATGTTGTTTAGCATGTTGAAAATTCTGTTATTTTTAATAATTTACTTCATTACATGTACACTCACTGTTTTAAAATCGTGTTGCATATTTCAGCTGTTGCTGAGGTGAAGCTCAAAGACAGCCAGTACACCTTGGATCATGTGCGTGCATTTGGCATGTTCAACTACCTGCACCTGGATCCCTGGTATGAAGACAGCGTTTACTTTGTGGACAACAAGGGCCGACTGCTTAACCTGACGGTGACATTGGTAAGTTGCTTATCAAATGTGGAAGACGTGTACCAAAAGAATTATGAAAATATTTGCAATGTTATTGGTCTAGCAATGTCGTTAATCCTATCCTATGCATCAGCTGGCCTATATCGGATGTTGACGTAGACGGGGGATGGTATGCAATCACACATGGAAAGCAGTGTTGTACACACACACACACACACACACACACACACACACACACACACACACACACACACACACACACACACACACACACACACACACACACACACACACACACACACACACACACACACACACACACACACACACACACAGTCACCATTTCCCAATGTCAAGTTTTCTAGCCTTGGTAGTGCATGAAACACCCCCACCCTGGAGCTGTGGGGATATTAAGGGAGGGTTGCAGGTTCTAATCCCAAGCCTACCATTCCCAACACTTCCATCCATAGCTGAAGTACCCTGGAGCAAGAAACAGACTCCCTGTGGAGTGCATTTTAACGTTCCGTGTCCCGTTTCAGCTCGATACGGAACCCATACTTTTTATCTCTAAATTCCGAAAAACAATTCCATATTTCAAGGGGCTTGTGGGGGGCCAGAGCCTTGCTGTCTAAGGGCCGCATCTGGCCCCAGGGCCGCCATTTGAATAGCCCTGCTCTAGGGCATGGATGGAAGTGTTGGGAATGGTCGGCTTGGGATTAGAACCTGCAACCCTCCCTTAACCATTAGGGCATGGCTGTCCCACAAACATCCTCCCTCCCACCTGCAAACACATATACGAGGCAGAAAGATTTGGAAAAAAAAAAAAAACCTAGGGTGTAACATTGTCAAATGTTCTATCAAACAGCTTTCTTAGCGGAGGCCTGCACTCTCAGTGCATTCCTAGTCCTTACTTAATGTTTTATCTTAATGTTTTAATTTCCCTCTGCCTTGCCTTGCCTTGCCTTGTGAATTGTTGTATACAGGAAACTATAAAAAGATGCCTTAGGGATGGTATGAAGCCCATGTGTGCCCCAAGGCACTATACTTCACAGCTGGTATGACATCTTTATGTAAGATATTATGAAAGCTTGCGTCACGTGTTGCCCCATCACTTGTTGTTAATGGTTGGTGACCCTGGGCACTTTGTCACTGGACCTTACGGATAATCAGAAAAAAAATATCCATAAGAAAATAATTATCCTGCGGCAGGTTAGCAGGAAAAGCATGGCTAAACAAAATAAATATTTCAATAAATTAAATAACTAATGTACACAACCCTAGCATCGCGACGCCATCCTCTGTACTCCACCCAAAGATTTTGGCTCAGCACATCGTCTGGCAAAAGCCTGGAGCTCGGTTCTCTCAGTGTTTTGCCAATCAGCAAACAGTTGAGAGTGGTGACGTAGAACTCACCCACGAGCTCAATTACTGATTGGTTAAGGTAACTATATTCACACTTTCGTTTTGTTATTTGTATGCTTTTGCGACGCTATAATGTAACAGGCATGCTAATAAAGCACAATATGGGTTTTAATTTGAGTTTGGAACTTCAATTAATTTAAATGATAGAGTAAGATCAGACCATCTCCCATCGTCCACGGAGACTGATTCCTCATGGCTTTTGCCAGACTGATTGACGGAGTCAACAGTCGGCTCGCCCAGGCTAACACAACCCCATTCCCCCACCAAAATAAGCTTAACAGTATTCCCATTAACATCATTCTGATTTTTGCATCTGAACATTTCTACAATTATTATTATCAGTTATTATTTTATACATCCCAGTGGGGCGCTGACTAGACCTAGACGCTCACTGATTGAGCCAGAAGTCTTTCACACAGTGTGCCTGTTGTAAAGGCTGTTCTGTCTAGCCAAAACTTTTATTGTGATTCTGAATCTGAACCATCCTGTAAACTGTTAAAGGTAAATTATCTGAAAGCCTTGGCAGAGCAGTGTAAAAAGGTGAGGTTTCAGTGTGGATTTTGCCACTAGACTGCTGTTTCTAATATTCATCTGCAGGGGGAGCTGTAGCTCTAAATACAAACCATATGCAAACCTGAGTGCTCTCTCTCTCTCTCTCTCTCTCTCTCTCTCTCTCTCTCTCTCTCTCTCTCTCCTTAGTCTTCCAGAATTAAAGTGCATTTCATGTTATGTTATTTTTTAGGACCAGCTGATGATGTTAAAGCTGTGGTTTGCACATTCTGTGCTGTTTCAAACTTAAATAAGATGCTGTGTTAAATATACAAAAAAATACATGCCAAGGGATGAAAAGGACTTACATTCAAATCTCTGAGAGAACAGCAATACCTTGCATCTGTTTTGCAATCAGAGCCACTGACCGCTTTGGTTTGGCCCAGGACAAAGCCACCTAAAAGGACCCCCACCCAATACATACTATACTGTACAATGTAATGAGGGTGAATTTCTGGGCCCTCTCTCTCCATGGGCCTGAATTAAGTAATGTGGCTCGAAGTAGTGTCGCTATACAGTACATTAGTTGTTGCCAGTGGCCTGGTAGTGACTTACCAGATAGTTCTATACACAGCAGAGTTCTGACTTTAGCTGGGCAGGCAACAGGTTGACTGCAATGCAATAGAGTGGTCCTCGATTTTCTTTTGTGTTTGCTGCTGTCCGCGTTATTTATTTAGGTTCATTTGGATTTTATCTCAACCGACTTTAGAATGGCTGTCTATGGACGTGTTCATAATTATCTTGGCTATGTTCATGTTCTTTTTTACCACCGTGAACATTTGTTTTCTCTCTCACTTCTATGCCAACAGATAGTGAAAACAAAAACAAAAATCCAAACAAATCCATCACTCACATATACTTACTCTCTCTCTCTCTCTCTCTCTCTCACATATTCTCTCTCTCTCTCTCTCTCTCTCTCTCTCTCTCTCTCTCTCTCTCTGTTGATAGTTTGTTAATGATATTTCTATGATTAGAAAATATTTTGTCTTTTTGTAACTTAAGGGACTTTCAGAAGGGGTCAGGCGACAGAGCAGCATTTCCCAGCATTCCAAGCACTTAACTGCTCCTTACTGGAGTGAATATGTGGGACCTGAAGGATTTAAATGTTTCCTCCTACTGTGGAGTCGTCTCCCAGCGTTTTAATGTGCGCAGCCAGAGTCTTACAGTGCCTCCTCCGCAATGGACATGATGCAAATATGGTCTAATGTAAACTCGGCTTTAATCTCTTCATATGTTTTTTTCATGTAGGAAACGAGTGGGCCTATCATATTTCAATTTTCCTCGAGAAGTTCATTGATAATGGAATGGTTGGTTATCAAGCCAAAACTTTTCTTATCGCCACAACTTTACTCATCTCATCTCTTCTCGACTCAGCTCAGCTCTCCTCTGTATCTTAATGCCTCAGCACAGCAGCTGTTCCTCACTATGATCTCCTTATGTACCAAACTGTCGATAATTGGGGCGCTGGCCCGTTCCTTTTGAAGGTTTAATCAGCGGGCGATACCACGCTGAGCTCCTTTCATGGACTCTTTTGTTTTTCAGCGGCGTGTGTCTCGCTCGAGCATGATGATAGTAATCACATCATCATTATCACACGCGCGCACGCACACACACACACACACACACACACACACACACACACACACACACACACACACACACACACACACACACACACACACACACACACACACACACACACACACACACACACACAGTCTCTCTCACATACACACACACACACACACACACCATCATCGTCAAATCATCGTCTTTCCCCTTCCATGGGATGCGAGGTGCTTTGATGCACTGTATGGCTCCTCAAGACATGCTGTGGACGCACACACACACACACACACACACACACACACACACACACACACACACACACACACACACACACACACACACACACACACACACACACACACACACCTTAGAACACATCTTTTATGGGGGAATTAGTGGTGTTGGGGAGTGACTGTGTGTGTGTGTGAGAGATGAAGTGACAGAGAGAGAGAGAGAGAGAGATGGAGACACGAGTGACATAGTAATTATGACCATCTCAGTAATAATTATCTCCCATCAGGAGTCGTGTATACTCACCGCATGCTGAAGAGAGACTGACTGGGGGTTGGGAAGTGTTAAGAGTGGGAGGGGGGGTGATGAAGGGGGGGTTTGCAAGGTTGGAGTAGGAGGAGAAGTGGGCATGGATGAAGAGAGGGTGGTCAGGGCTCCGAGGGTGGGGTGGAGTGATGTGGGGGGCGGGGAGGGGGGGGGGGGGTGCAAAGTTGGAGTAGGAGAAGTGTGTCATGGATGAAGAGAGGGTGGTCAGGGCTCGGTGGGTGGATTTGAAGAAGAAGGAGGCGTCGGTGTGGGGTTGGGGTGTTGGAGTAGGAGAAGTGGGCATGGATGAAGAGAGGGTGGTCAGGGCTCGGGGGGTGTGGGGTGGAGTGATGTGGGGTGGGTGGATTTGAAGAAGAAGGGGACTTCGATTGAAGAGGGCGTTTGGTCAGTCTTGGAGGATGATGAGTGTGCAAGGAATGGGGATGGGGGAGAAGGAGGTCGACAGAGGAGCGTGGATGAAGAGGAGAGGGGACGGAGGAGAAGGAGGTCGACAGAGGGGCATGGATGAAGAGGAGAGGAGGGTTGGTCAGGGCTGGAGGAGGAAGGGTGGAGAGGAGCTGGAGGCATCAATTAAGAGGAGGGCGGGTCAGGCCTGGACGAAGTGTGGAGGAGCAGAAAGAAGAGGGGGCCATTGATGAGATACTGTTTGGTAAGAGTTGGAGGAAGGGTGGAGAGGAGCATCAATTTAGAGGGTGTTGTAACGCCGCATTATGTAATAACGGTGCAATATGTAATAATGTAACAAATTATTACATAATGTGGTGACAATCGCCGCATTGTGTAATAATTTACGCATTTCGTAATACATTTCTTGAACGCATTTCGTAATAACTTTTTTCTCATCTTGTAATAAATTATTACAAAATGCGAAATTTATTACGGAATGCGGCCGCAACTTTTTTTTTTTGATGGAAATGTAATAACATGGTGCATTATGTAATAATCTATATGGATATGTTTTTTTCTGCACTTGGATTCAGTAGGCGCAGCACACATACATAGTCTCAGTGACATGGTATAGTCACTGCCCTCTCTCTCTCTCATTCTTCTCAGTTCTCAAACTGCTCGAGAGTCGCGAATGATGCGGTTAAAACCGTTAAGAAATAATTTCACAACTTGTTGCGTGCAACGAGTCCAACGAATGTCTCGCACTTTCTGCTACATTACACCAATTTACAGCGACATTAAATAGGCCAGGTCTAAACACTTCACGAGGAGGTGAAAACTTGTCTTGCACTTGCGTGGGTCTGTGGCGAGAGAGAGAGAGAGAGAGAGAGAGAGAGAGAGAGAGAGAGAGGAGAGAGAGGAGAGAGAGGAGAGAGAGAGAAGAGAGAGAGAAGAGAGAGGGAAGAGAGAAGAGAGGGAGGAGAGAGAGAGAGAGAGAGAGAGAGAGAGAGAGAGAGAGAGAGAGAGAGAGAGAGAGAGAGAGAGAGTGTGTGTGTGTGTGTGTGTGTGTGTGTGTGTGTGTGTACGCACGGAGACAAACCTGGCCCATATTGATCTTAAGCCCCATCTTGGCTCTTTGGAAATATTCTTAACATTACAAAGGCTATTTTAATATTTTCCCCCAAACAACATGAATCAAATCCCAGGAAAAGACCAACCATTATAAGTGACTCGTGGGGAGCTGTCCATGCTGGTGGTGCTTAATTTTTCCCGATATTTGCCCGTGGAGTAGTGAGTCTTTCATGTCTGCCTACATGCGCGCCAGGGTCTGACCATGGTGCTTTTTGCCCGTGGAGTGAGGAGACTGTCTTCTTGCAAAGCAAGAAGTCATAGCACCCGAGAAAAATGCCACTCTTTGTCATATTTTCAATTTCAGTCCACTGTTCAGTAGGCCTATTAGGCTGCAATCAAATTCAATAGCCTATGCTCATCCACATGCACGCGAAAAACAATAACCCAAGCGGCGGGACTAATTCGATTATATTCCTTCCAAAAATGTGTCCGAACGTCACAAAAATCAGTTATTTGCATTGTCCGTAATTATACCAAACAAAAAGGTATCAATAAAAGAAATCAAGTCTTCAGTTTCGATAATCCACGTTACAAATCCTCAACAACAGCAAGCCATTCCTTCTCTGCTATGAAGCAGGCAACGGAACAAGTGCAGACAGTAGGCTATATGACCACGTTGATGCTGCACGGCTTGAAAGGATTCTGTCTAAATTAAATATCTTGAATAGCCTATATAGACCTAGGCCTAACTAGATTTGTTGCAATACAGATTCATTTTCTATAGCCAGAAGTGTTCCGTTGGACTGACGAAACAGAACACGATCAAGTTTGCAACTTCTTTCCCTCATGCGCTGTCCGTCAGCACCACCTGTCATCAGACGTCCGATTAGCTTTCATTACGTGCTGAGGGAAAAACTCTCGCCATTAGGCCCATGTGCTGTTGCACTGTTGTGAGGGATATCACCAAATAATTTAGATAAAAGTCAGAACATTATTTTGGCAATCTGTTCAGTCTGTTCATTTAAGTTTTTGGGTGCTCTTGGATATCGGGGATCAGTTCATGTAGAGAGAAGAGTTCATCCACACTGTAAAAAGAGACACAATGGAAATGCATAAAAAAATTGAGGCGATTTATTACGCGTAAAAATATTAAACAAAATGTTCCCCTTGTTATTAGATTATAATCTAAATATTCTTTGCAAAATAACGTTAAATAATTGTGCACTTTTCCCTGTGTCCCTGAATAAATCAGGCAAAATTCAGAAAAAATCAAGGAAATTTCCTCATTTCAATTGGAAGTATTCCCTCAATTATATCACGTGTAATATTGTCGCCTCAATTTTATTGGACATTTTTGCATGAATAAATTATGACAAATTTCAAATAAATCAAGGAACTTTCCTCATTTCAATTGGAAGGATTCCCTCCATTATATCGTGTGTAATATTGTCGCCTCAATTTTATTGGACATTTTTGCATGAATAAAATGTGTAAAATTGCAAATAAATCAAGGAACTTTCCTCATTTCAACTGGAAAGATTCCCTCCATTATATCATGTGTAATATTGTCGCCTCAATTTTATTGGACATTTTTGCATGAATTAATCCTGCAAAATAATCAGATTTCTCCGTAATGGAGACATGGAGCAATATTTTCCACATAGCAATTGAGGCCAAAGCTCTAATCAACTTTGCATTCATATCTATTACAAGTATAATTTGGTTAACAATCAATAAAACAACATCACCAAGTGGTTTCGATGAGTACATCCATTTTATTATTTGAAAAAAACCCATAAAAACAATGATTTGCACATGGTATCGTAATTATCAGTTTATTATCAACTGTCAAAGCATTGTCATGGCCAAAAAACAAAAAAGATCCTACTTCAGCTGTCAGTTGCATCCCTTAGTGACATTTTGTAGGCCAGCCAAGTCCTCGACTCCCTCTAGTATGCATCTTTTCCTCACACTGTGGAGCAAAGACAAAGACAAAGGCAAAGGCAAAGACATTTTCAGTTAAAAAAAGAAAAAATGAATGGAAATCCAGACACACCACTCTCCACTACTAACTCCATTTTACATTACATTACATTACACTTAGCTGAACCTTTCATTTACTCAAAGCGACTTACAACTATTATTTTTCAGGGTATTGGTTACAGTCCCTGGAGCAATGTGGGGTTAGGTGCCTTGCTCAAGGGCACTTCAGCCATGGATGTAGATGTAGGGAGAGGTCAGGGGGGATTCGAACCGGCAACCCCTAGATTGAAAGACCAACTCTCTAACCACTAGGCCACTGCCCCATATAGGGGCAGCCATGGTTAGGGAGTTGGACTGTAGATCACAGGGTTGCAGGTTCAGTACCTACTCTTACCAACTCCAGCCTCCCTCCATGGCTGAAGTGCCCTTGAGCAAGGCATATATCCCAACACTACAATTTTGATTAAAGTGTAATGTAATGTAATGTATTATCGTCCATTTTCCACAGAATTTCCCAACACTGTTTATCAATAAAGATGACTCCCAATAGGACTCCCTTGCAAAAGGAGGAATGTACATATTCAAAAGTGTCCGCAAAGCGCACAGATCAACTGAGGACACCAGATCAACAGAGCCAGCGCCTACATGCAGCGCCAGGTGTAAAGGCAAAATGGTTGCGTGAGGAATTTAATATCTCTCGATCGGTTTTTTGATCGGCATGTTTTTCCGATCACCGATCAGGCTATTTTTGGCCATTATCGGCCGGTCATGATCGGCAGCCGAGCAATCGGAGCACCTCTACTCTCTAGTGCTGGGTTGGACCCCTTTTGCCTTTAGAACTGCCTGAAACAATACTCGGGTAGGCTGTGGCATTCCAACAAAGATAAATTGGTACTAATTGGACAAAATTGTGCTAAGAAAATATTATTATGCCATTATATCTCCAGCCTGAAATGTTGATGTAAGGCAGAGTTGACCCATGTTGACCCTGAGGCAACATTTTTGCGATCTTCTAGTGTCGTTTATGGTGAGCCTGTCCAAATTGTTGCTCATTTCCCTGTTCTTAGCTGACAGGAGTAGCACCAAATGTAGTTTTCTGCTGCTATAGCCCATTTGCCTTAAGATTTGATGTGCTGTGTAATCAGGGATTCTCTTATGCATACCTCGGTTGTAATGTGTGGTTATCTGACTTAATTTTGCTTTTGTATCAGCTCAAACCAGTCTGGCAATTCTCCTCAGACCTTTGCCATCAAGGCATTTTTGCCTACAGAATCGCTGCTCACTGCATTTTTTCCCTTTACAGTACCGTTCGGTAAACCCTAGAGATGGTTGAGTGTGAATAACCAGAAGATCAGTCTTTTCTAAAATACTCAAATCAAACCCTTTCAGCACCAACAGTCATGCCATGTTCAAAGTCATTTAATTAACCTTTCTTCTCCTTTATGATGCTCGGTTTGAACTACATCAGATCATCCATCTCAACCATGTCTATATGCACAAATGCATTGAGTGTGATTGGCTGATGAGAAATTTGCCTCAATGATTAGTTGTAAAGGATGTTCCTAATATAGTGGCAGGTGAGTGTATGTGTGTGACATTAGCTCAGCAACTCACCCTATTGGATCATCCTCCACTTCTGGGTCCATCGCCCTGGGTACTTGCTGCTGGCTGTGTCAACGTGCATGGGTGGCTACCCACCACTGTTTAAAAACATGAGATGAGATTTAGATGAGAATAAATATCACACAAAATATTTATGACATATCACTAAAAACAAATACTGTCTCAAACCGTGCATAGCCTAAACCAGTGGTTTTCAAAGTGTGGGTCAGGGACCCCTGCGGCGCCGCAAGAGGGTGCTAGGGTGACCGCAGCAGCTTGGCAGGAAAAGCTAATTAAAATAATGTAATAAATTAAATAACTGAGTACATCAACTTAAATTAAAAATGAGGAAAAAATATATTTCCTACAGCAAAGAACTGCATTGTCATGATTCTGTGCATCTCTGAACATTACTACCTTTATTATTATTTTATATATCCCGAAGGGGCCATTGACTCACAGACCTAAACAATGGTTATAAAAGGGGCGCACAGAAAAAATAGTGTGGCATGAAACATGTAAGGGGGGGCTTGGCCAGACTCTATTGGTATATTTGGGGCCATGCTGACGTTTTGGAACCCCTGGCCTAAACAACTGAAACAGTGCCAGCATGTATACTTGCACTGTCAGGGGGCACTTCAAGGACATCTGGTCAATACATTTGTATGACTGGTGTCAATAGTGAGTGGGCTGAATTTTCATCTGTGCAATGTAAACACAAATTTAGTTATTTCCCATACACATAAAACAAATTATCTATATGTGTGATATTGTCTCAGCAGCTCACCCTATTGGGTCATCCTCCACTCCTGGGTCCATCCCCATGGGTGCCCACTGCTGGCTGTGTCAACGTGCATGGGTGGCTACCCAACACTGTTCAAAAACATGATGAGATTTAGATTAGATTAAATATCACTAAAAGCAAATACTGTGTCAAACCTGGCATAGCCTAAACACACAAAACAGTGACAGCATGTTCTTACACTGGGTCTGCATCACGGGGCATCTGGTCAATAAATCTGTAAAAGCCTGAGAGGGGAAAAAAGTTAAGTCACAATTTAGCTTTCATGACTGTAAATTACTACAGGAGTGCAAATAAATACCGTACATCAACAGATTCAAAACACCATGAATTATTTTAAGTCAGTAGCCTTCTGCAAGAAAGCCCAGGACAGACTATTATATTCTTAAGAACATTTCACTATCTTAATTCAATTCAGTTGGGTATTTGGATGTATGTGAATATGGTCTAAGAAAAAGAATATATACTTTCCATCAAGTAACTTAACAAATTCTGCAGACTGGTTAGCTAAGGTAAGAAGTTAGGAGGGGCACACTGGTGGTAATTCACACCTATGGAGCCCGTTAAAAGAGCTATCAAAGGTGCTAACTTTCAGGCCACTGGCATCAAAATCACTCACTGCATATTTCAAACGAAGTCACAGGAACCCTTTATAAGGCTCTAAATTCATCTCAACTCACTCTAAAGACTAGCAAAATTACACTTACCAAAACGGAACACATTATCAAACATTAGGCCATTAAAATCGACCAAAAACAAATCTTCTACAATGCACATTCTATACATTAATGGTTGAAAGGCAAAATAGTGTGTATGTTAAGGCTGAAAAGTGCATGCAAGGGCATCCAAACATGCAAAAACGTAGCTAAAATATTTTCCCTGGTGACTAGCTGGCTAGCTAATTAGCTCAGTGCACGTAAGTTCTACATGGCTGGAATCTCACACGTGCCTTCAAACACTGCCCAGCCAGAAACCTATGATAAAGCACTAGTTAGCAAAAGTTTGGTTGCTTCAAAGTTCGTTCTGAAAACTCATGAAACTACACAGCCAGAAACCTATGACATAGCACTAGTTAGCAAAAGCTTGGTAACTTCAAAATTCGTTCTGAAAACTATGAAAACTCATCTGGTGTAAAATTGTACACCCAATAGATAGCATTCAACCGTAAAACAGTCCATTCAGCCAGAGCTGCCAGGCTAAACACAGGTTCCTCGTATCTAAAATCTCATCAAAACAGTTCATCCACAACATCAAATCTTCAAAATATGCATGTGAAGCAGCTACTGAACTAGGTTGATGAAACTTCTGAAGTTATTTAAAACTTACCTGAAGTCTAGGAGGTTCTCTTCGGTTTAAATCCAGGGAACATGACACCAGCATGAAAGAAAGACGTTAGAGCTCAACAAAGCCCCTCCCCTCCCCCACCACCAACCAAACTTCAGCTCCCCCTAATTTGTAGTGAGAAATTGGGCAGAATACCTAATTTTTTCAAGGCAAATTTTGTGTCTTATTTATTATTGTAAATATCCATAATTTTTGGGGGGAAAAACATTTGTGCAATTTATTAGGCTATATATGCATATAAAAATCATGCATTCTTGATTTTTTAATGGAAATTTCCCAGCCGGGTAGCTCCTCTTTTTTCAGTGCAGGCACTCCAAAATAAGGTGTCCAAACGGGAAGTTACATTAAAAAGCCTTTAATGGTACTGGGCTGGGGTTACATTAAAAAGCCGACATGTTTCGACCTCACCAGGTCTTCATCAGGGCTACGTTCACCATTGAAAAGAAAGGCCTCCCTTAAATAGTGACATCACCACATGTGACCCATTAAGCACTAAACACATTTGCGCACACCAGAGAAAACAAAGATTAAAAAATAGCCTGGGGTAATAAGTGATGCCACAGAAAAAAATGACCAGAAGTACAAATAAGCATCACAAAAAACAAGTAAAATCAATATCCTCATTTAGACCAGGATAGCGCATGGCATCCAGTTGGTGTATCCAAAAAGTCTGCCTCTGATTAAGTCTTTTTAGCCTGTCCCCACCCCTCGGAAGAGGTTTGATATGCTCGACGCCCTGTATGCGCAGCAGAGAATCATTTTTACCATGGTATATTCATTGAAATGTTTCGCCATGGGATAGTCAAAATTGCCCACTCTGATAGCATACAGGTATTTATGTTCTGCTAGCCTATCTCGCATGCGCCTTTTTGTGCGTCCGATATAAAACAACCCTTCAGCGCAAGGACAAGTTAGGCGGTATATGACAAATGTAGAATTGCAATTAATGAAATCTCTCTGTCCGTATTCTCTCGTGGTTTTAGTATCCACAAAAGATTTGGCTTGTGTAACATTTGGGCAGTGAGGGCAGTTCATACATCTATAGGTGCCAATGGGTTTACGCAGCCAGGTTTCTCTCTTTTTCACCTGTAGGTGAGAGCGCATTAATTTATCTCCTAGGCTGGGTGCACTCTTTAAAGACAACATGGGTGGTTCTGGGAACACCTCACGTAGTTGCGCATCACTTTCAATAATGGACCAATTGTTCTTAATAATTTGCCTGATCCGCGCCGCTTGTATACTGTATGTCGTAACAAAAAAAGGACGGGACTACTGGTGGCGATGATGTTTCTTTTTGGTCAATAACGTGTTGCGTTGAAGGGAGCGCGCTTCACTGTATGCGTTTTGGATGGCTTTAGGGTGATAGGCTCTATCACTGAATCTTTTCTCCATCAGCTCGGCCTGCTCGTGAAAATCATTTTCGAAATCACAGATACGCCTAATCTCTGGAATTGGCCGTGTGGAATATTTCTAATGAGATGCGGGGGATGGAATGAATCCGCTCTCAGAATGGTGTTCCGAGAGGTCGCCTTTCTGAATAAGGTGGTGTGCAGCTGTCCCTCCGCGTCTTTATATATCGTCAAATCCAGAAAGTGAATATTAGTTAATGAATATTCCAAGGAAGCCACCCAAAACGCATACAGTGAAGCGCGCTCCCTACAACGCAACACGTTATTGACCAAAAACAAACATCATCGCCAGCAGCAGTCCCGTCCTTTTTTTGTTACGACAGTTCATAGATGTATGAACTGCCCCCACTGTCCAAATGTTACACAAGCCAAATCTTTTGTGGATACTAAAACCACGAATGAATATGGACAGAGAGATTTCATTAATTGCAATTCTACATTTGTCATATACCGCCTAACTTGTCCTCGCGCTGAAGGGTTCTTTTATATCGGGCGCACAAAAAGGCGCATGCGAGATAGGCTAGCAGAACATAAATATGGTATCAGAGTGGGCAATTTTGACTATCCCATGGCGAAACATATGAATACCATGGTAAAAAATGATTCTCTGCTGCGCATACAGGGCGTCGAGCATATCAAACCTCTTCCGAGGGGTGGGGACAGGCTAAAAAGACTTAGGCCTAATCAGAGGCAGACTTTTTGGATACACCAACTGGATGCCATGCGCTATACTGGTCTAAATGATGATATTGATTTTACTTGTTTTTTGTGATTTTTATTTGTACTTCTGGTCATTTTTTCTGTGGCATCACTTATTACCCCAGGCTATTTTTAATCTTTGTTTTCTATGGTGTGCGCAAATGTGTGTAGTGCGTAATGGGTCACATGTGGTGATGTCACTATTTAAGGGAGGCCTTTCTTTTCAATGATGAAGACCTGGTGAGGTCGAAACATGTCGGCTTTTTAATGTAACCCCAGCCCAGTACCATTAAAGGCTTTTTAATGTAACTTATCGTTTGGGCACCTTATTTTGGAGTGCCTGGATGAACTCTTCTCTCTACATGAACTGATCCCCGATATCCAAGAGCACCCAAAAGCTTAAATGAACAGACTGAAGACTGCTTGAGCTTCCAGCCACCTGTGTGCCTTTCATTGCCAAAATAATGTTCTGACTTTTATCTAAATTATTTGGTGATATCCCTCACAACAGTGCAACAGCACATAGGCCTAATGGCGGGAGTTTTTCCCTCAGCACGTAATGAAAGCTAATCGGACGTCTAATGACAGGTGGTGCTGACGGACAGCGCACGAGGGAAAGAAGTTGCAAACTTGATCGTGTTCGGTTTCGTCAGTCCAGCGGAACACTTCTGGCTCTAGAAAATGAATCTGTATTGCAACAAATCTAGTTAGGCCTAGGTCTATATAGGCTATCCAAGATATTTAATTTAGATATTTAATTTAGTTTTCACCTCCTCGTGAAGTGTTTAGACCTGGCCTATTTAATGTCGCTGTAAATTGGTGTAATGTAGCAGAAAGTGCGAGACATTCGTTGGACTCGTTGCACGCAACAAGTTGTGAAATTATTTCTTAACGGTTTTAACCGCATCATTCGCGACTCTCGAGCAGTTTAAGAACTGAGAAGAATGAGAGAGAGAGAGGGCAGTGACTATACCATGTCACTGAGACTATGTGTGTGTGCTGCGCCTACTGAATCCAAGTGCAGAAAAAAACATATCCATATAGATTATTACATAATGCACCATCTTATTACATTTCCATCAAAAAAAAAAAGTTGCGGCCGCATTCCGTAATAAATTTCGCATTTTGTAATAATTTATTACAAGATGAGAAAAAAGTTATTACGAAATGCGTTCAAGAAATGTATTACGAAATGCGTAAATTATTACACAATGCGGCGATTGTCACCACATTATGTAATAATTTGTTACATTATTACATATTGCACCGTTATTACATAATGCGGCGTTACAGGTGTTTTGTAAGGGCTGGAGGAGGGGGCGAGGAGGTCGACAGAGGGGCGTGGATGAAGAGGAGAGGGTGGTTGGTCAGGGCTGGAGAAGGAGGGAAGGGTGGAGAGGAGAAGGAGGCATCAATTTAGAGGAGGGAGGGCAGACCTGGAGGAGGTGTGGAAGAGAAGAAAGAAGGGGGCATTGATGAAGAGATGCTGTTTGGTAAGGGCTGGAGGAGGATGGGTGGAGAGGGGTAGGGGCATCAATTTAGAGGAGGGCGGGCCAGGCCTTGAGGAGGTCTTGTGGGGGCGTTGCAAGGTTTGAGGAGAAGAAAGAAGGAGGCGTTGATGAAGAGATACTGCATGGTAAGAGCTAGTGGAGGATTGGTGTGCAAGGAAGAGTGGAGAAGGAGGAGGAGAAGAAGGACGAAGGGGCATAGATGAAGAGAGGACTGTGGCTTGTGGCGGAGGAGGCACAATACCTGTGCATTGATTAAGAGATTTGAAGAAGGCAACAGGGACATCGATGAAGAGTGGTCAGAATCGGAGGAGGAGGAGGATGGGTGTGTGTGTGTGGGCGAGGAGGGGAGAGGAGGTGGAGGATGGGTGTGTGGGTGAGGAGAGAGAAGGAAGAGGAGGAGGGGATGGGTGAGGAGGTGGAGGAGGAGGAGGAGGAGGAGGAGGAGAAGGGTATGAGGGGGAGGAGGAGGAGGAGAAGGGTGGGTGAGGAGGAAGAGGAGGAGGAGGGTGGGTGAGGAGGAGGAGGAGGAAGAGGGTCGGTGAGGAGGAGGAGGAGGAGGATGGTGGGTGAGGAGGAGGAGGAGGAGGATGGGTGTGTGGGCGAGGAGGAGGAGGAGGAGGATGGGTGTTTGGGCGAGGAGGAGGAGGAGGGGGTATTGATGAGAGAGTGTTTTAATCAGGGCCTGAGGATGATGGTGGTGTTGGGGTGGGCTTGGTGGTTGTGGTGGTGGTGGTGGTGGTGGGTAGGACTTGAGGAGGGTGGTGGTGGTGGTGGGTAGGACTTGAGGAGGGTGGTGGTGGTGGTGGGGGGCGGGTGAAGGTGGATGGGACTTGAGGAGGGTTGTGGGTGGTGGGGGGCGAGTGAAGGTGGGTACGACTTGAGGAGGGTGGTGGGGTGGGGGGAGTGAAGGTGGGTAGGAGTTGAGTAGGGTGGTGGTGGTGGTGGTGGGGGGCGAGTGAAGGTGGGTAGGAGTTGAGGAGGGTGGTGGTGGTGGGGGGGGGGGGTGAAGGTGGGTTACAGGACTTGAAGAAGGTGGTGGTGGTGGTGGGTGGTGGGGGGGGATGAAGGTGGGTAGGACTTGAAGAAGGCGAAGGGGGCATCAGCGAGTGGAGCATGCATCAGGATCAGAGCAAGGCTTTCTGAAGTGGTACTGTTAACAATAATGGGAACATGATGGATCACCATGGAGACGAGAGGAGAGGAGAGGAGAGAGGGGAGGAGAAGAGGTAGAGGAGACAGGGGAGGAGGGGGACGAGGAGATGAAAGGAAAGGAAATGAGAGAGATGAGAAGAAAGAAGAGGAGTGGAAAGGAGAGCAGGGGAATGAGGAGAAGAAAGGAAAGGAGAAGGATGAGGAGAAGAAAGGAGAGTAGAGTAGAGTAGAGGAGAATAGGGTAGAGGAGACCGGAGTAGTGAAGAGGAGAGGGGTGGAAAGTAAAGTAGGGGAGAGGAGAGGAGAGGAGAGAAGAGGGGTGGAGGTTAGAGGAGATCGGAGGTGATGAGAGGAGAGGAGACTGGAGGAGAGGAGAGGAGAGGAGAATAGAGAAGAGCAGAGGAGTGGAGAGGAGAGGAGAACAAAGGAGAGGAGAATAGGGTAGAGGAGACCGGAGGAGTGGATGAGAGGAAAGGAGAGGAGACCAGAGGAGAGGAGACCAGAGGAGAGGAGAGGAGAGCGGAGAAGAGGAGAGCGGAGAAGAGGAGAGGAGTGTGGAGGAGAGGAGAGGAGAGGAGACCAGAGGAGAGGAGACTGGAGGAGAGGAGAGGAGAGGAGAGCTGTAGAGAGCAGAGCTGCCTACCCAGTTGCCATACAAAGATCACCACGGTCACTGCATTCCGCGTTCCGTGCTCCGTGCTCCGTGCTCTGCGTTCCGTCTGCAGCTGGTTTAATTGTTGGTCAGATGAGAGTGGCAGCCCCAGGTGCTCAGAATAGCTGCCCCAAGCGGTCGTGTCGTCACTAGGAGGAGGGGAGGCTTCAGGGGTGAAGCTGAAGGGGTTCAGCGAGGGCTGTGAATGTGCTGTGCAGCAGAACTTTTATCCACACTAGCTATTAGTGAGCTTTTGAAAAGCATGAAAACAGGGCTGGGCAATATGACGATATATATCGTTATCGTGATATAAAAGTGTATATTGTGACCTTTCTCCTACATCGTTTATATCGTGATAGTAATTTTATCAATTTCTTGTTGTCACAATACACACTATAAGTTAATATAACTGTAAAAATAAGAATAGAGCAAATAAAGAGAGTAACTGAAAACTTATATAATTATGCTATATCGTGATATCGTTATCATGATATAAAGTAATCCATATCGTGATATTGGTTTTTTTTTCATATCGCCCAGCCCTACATGAAAATGCTGCTGCTGGAATACATAGTGCAGCAGATTCGGTTCAGTGTTTGATCAGTAAACGTCTTTGATCTTATCAGCCGACGATATTGACCAACTGAACAACTGATACAGTGTGTGTGTGTTTGTCTACCAGTGTTTGATGATGATGAGGCACATCAGGTGTGTGTGTGTGTGTGTGTGTGTGTGTGTGTGTGTGTGTGTGTGTGTGTGTGTGTGTGTGTGTGTGTGTGTGTGTGCTTGTGCGTGTGTGTGCTTGTGCGTGTGTGTGCTTGTGTGTGTGTGTGTGTGTGTGTGTGTGTGCACGCGCGTGCGTGTGTGTGTGTGTGCGCACTCACGTTCATGTTCGTATTGATGTTTGTGTTCCCATGTTTGTGTATGTGTGCCCCAGGCTAGAACACAGCTGCACCTGCACTGCAGATATGATGCTACCCCTAACCCCCATACTGCTGTCCTCAGGCGGATACACACACACACAGACACAGATACACACACACACACAGACACAGACACACAGAGAGACACATACAGACACAGGCACAGACACAGGCACAGGCACAGGCACAGGCACAGGCACAGGCACAGGCACAGGCACAGACACAGACACAGACACAGACACAGACACAGACACAGACCCAGACACACGCACACGCACACGCACACGCACACACAGGCATGCAAGCATACAGTACTCAAGGGAGGCCTATTCACACAACCTGGGTTGTTTTTGTGTTGCACCTGCACAGTGATGGGTGTTCCTCAAACTTTATCATCTAGGCCAGTGATTCTCAAACTGTGGTCCGAGGCCTACTGCTGGGTCCAAGTGGGTCTTGAAATCATTTTCTAAAAATCAAAATAATATTTGTGTGTGCAGGTGTCGACTGTTGTTTTGAATTGTACTGTTTATTGAGTCAGAGGTGGGCCCTGAATATTTGTGAAAATTTGAAGTGGGCCTCAAGTTGGACAAAGGGCAGTCATGGCTAAGTGGTTAGGGCGTCCAAAGCTTGACAGTTCAACTCCCGACCCGCCAGGTTGGTCGGGGGAGTAATTAACCAGTACTGTCCCCCATCCTCCTCCATGACTGAGGTACCCTGAGCAGGCTACCGTCCAGCCGCACTGCTCCCTTTCGGGCGCCATTGGGGGCTGCCCCCTTGCACGGGTGAGGCATGAATGCAATTTTGTTGTGTGCAGTGTGTGCAGTGTTCACTTGTGTTTAGTGGAGTGCTGAAAGATGGTTGCAAACCTCAGTCAGAGATTCTTTAAGTTCTCTACTCTCTCTGCCTCAGTCTTCATAATTTTCAAAATCCGTTCTATCCTCCTTGTATACACTAACTACTCAACTGTGTTTATATATTGTATATATTAGGGTTGCAAATTATCGATTAATTCATTAATCATTAGTTGATAGCCTTATCGATCGACTTACAATTAATTGATAAGCTGCGTTTTCCCCCTACTACTACTAAAACTACTAAATCTAAACATTTTAATTAAATATTGAGATAAAATAGATTTAAATTAATTCTATTTCAATTCTTTAATCCAAAAGTGATTTAAATATTCCCACTATTCACACCCCTCTTCACACACTGAATGAATGAATGAATGAAACTTTATACACACACTTCACACACTCTCCATATACCCATTTCACCTGGGTCTCTAAATTGAATTGTCGATTAATTGCGATTCATGTTTTTTAATCGATTAACACATTGATCGATTAAAGTCGATTAATCGATTAATCGTTTGCATCCCTAATATATATATATATTTTTAGGGGCTTTTATGCCTTTTTTTATAGGACAGTCTGAGATGGTGACAGGAAGCGAGTGGGACAGAGAGACAGGGGAGGGATTGGGAAATGACCCCAGCCGGACTCGAACCGGGGTCCCCGTGGGCATGCAAGCCCAAATGTGGGGGCAGTTGGCACGCTGCACCACAGCGCCCCCTCGACTGTGTTTAGCCCTTGCCTCACGCTTTCTCCATCACGGAGTCCAGTAGAAAGAGTGAAAGGCGAAACGACTTTTAGAGAGAGAGAGAGAGAGAGAGAGAGAGAGAGAGAGAGAGAGAGAGAGAGAGAGAGAGAGAGAGAGAGAGAGAGAGAGAGAGAGAGAGAGAGAGAGCGCTGGTGATGGAGAGAGACGGAAAGAGAGAAATGGAGAGAGAGAGATGGTGATGGAGAGAGAGAGAGAGCTATTGAGTTTTGTTCATGACCATCTGACGAGCGTAGCAATCAGCCTACCCAGGCCAACCCACACACATCCTGATTGTGTGGTAGATGGCTGTGTGCAGCCTTACTGCTGTAATCGAACCTCAAGGATTGCAGGTCTTTTTTTACTTTTATTTTTTTTCCCTCCTCTTCTTTTTTTTTCTTGTGTCTTTTTTGTGTCTAATTCCACCGAGCTTTACTGGTTTCCAAGCAACATGCGCCGTCCGTTTCCGATTTGTCCTCTTGACAAAACTCTGCAAGTGCCACAAAGGTGGGAGTGAGAGCTCTTCCTGTGTCCCTTATTGTCCTAAAGTATGACAAATCGCAGACAAATCGTCCTTGCGTATGTGCACACTTGCTGTGTGTGTGTGTGTGTGTGTGTGTGTGTGTGTGTGTGTGTGTGTGTGTGTGTGTGTGTGTGTGTGTGTGTGTGTGTGTGTGTTTGTTGTATGGGGGTGTGTGTGTGTGTGTGTGTGTGTATTGTATGGGTGTGTGTGTATTGTATGGGTGTGTGTGTATTTTATGGGTGTGTGTGTGTGTGTATTGTGTGGGTGTGTTTGTGTGTGTGTATTGTGTAGGTGTATTGTATGAATGTGTGTGTATATTGTATGGGTGTGAATGTGTGTGTATTGTATTGGTGTGCGAGTGAGTGTGTTTGTGAATTGTATGGGCGTGCGTGTGTGTGTGTGCGTGTGTGTGTGTGTGTGCGCGCGGCTGTGTGCTCAGGAGGCTCAAGGTTGCGTATGATGACTACTGTGCCGGCCTCTCTCTCTCTCTCTCTCTCTCTCTCTCTCTTTCTCTCTCTCTCTCTCACACACTCTCTCACTCTCTCTCTCACTCTCCCTCCTTCTCCCTGCTCTGTTGTGATCCATACATCAAAAGCAAGACGCAAGTTGTCACGGTGCTGCTTGTAACAAGTGTGTTTCTTATTTCCGGGAGGTTAATTAAGTCTACAGAGACAACGGTGAGGTTATTGAGTCGGTAATCATTCATGTCAGTATGTTAATTGCCATCGTTGTTGTGGTTGTTGTTGTTATTGTTAAGGCGCTGTGTTCTATTTCAGGTAACATTTTTATTGTCCCTCTGGCACGCGATTTATTACCTCTGAGTCCACTCACAGTGTTAGCGTAGCAGAACATTAGTTAGTGAGGGTGCTGTGGGGTAAGCCAGTGCAAGAGACATGCAATGAAAGAAATGTTCTGCAGTTTCGTATGAATATTAAAAAAAACTGCCAAAAGTAAATGGCTCATACATCTTTTTTGTGAAGCAACTAAACTAAAATTTGTATTCACAAATGATATTTGTTTTACACCTGTAACAATACCCCAGATTAAATTAAGAGTTTTTAATTATAAGGACAATCCTTGTCGACCTGTGGAGGTGCTTGAAGTCGGCCCTAGTGCCACCATGCTCTAAACAAAACGTTATCTAGTCAAGGTATTTGTTGTCAAGGGGGACGGGCTGACTTTAAAAGTGCTGCCGGAAACCCTGGACCGTGTGACTACTTGATCATGAGGAAGGGCCTTGGCCAGGATTCTCATGGCTAAGGCACCGCGCTGCAATCACAGGGTTCGATGCCAGCCCAAGGTTGTTTCCCGCTCATTTCCTCCCCATCTCTCTCTCCTATTTCTTTTCATCTATAAGCTGTCACTGTCAAAATAAAGACATTAAAAGGCCCAAATAGACTGTTAAAAAGCATGTGGGAAGTATGTGTTGTGTTTAATAGTAGATTGGATATCTGTTCGTCTCTGTTTCTGCTACTCGACAACGTCAAGGAGACCAGAGTGTTCAAATGCTCAGTGGCTTCATCATCGTTTTAGCAACACCACTGACAACATGAAGGCTCCTTCAGGCGGGCCAATTGTCCACATATTGTCTCAATCTTGACAGCCCCCCAATCCAACAAATTGTTCTGTGAGCAGGCTTGCCGACTGGAGGGGACAAGCGAGTCAGATGTCCCAGGCCCAGGTGGAGGGGTGTGGCATGTCACTGTGCCACTATTTTTTAATTTTTTATATTTTTGGTCTTTTTTTGACTTTATGATAGGATTTATGATCGGTCAGTGAAGGTAGTGACAGGAAGCGAGTGGGGAGAGAGAGACGGGGGAATTGCCGTCAAAGGACCTGGGCCGGGAATCGAACCCGAGTCAGCCGCATGGCAGACGAGTGCCCTACCGGTTGGCCACGGCTGGCCCAGGTGGAGGGGTGTGGCATGTCACCCTGCCACTATTAACATAAAGATAAAGGTCGGCACACTTGCTCCCATTTTGCTTTACTTTTATTTTTCGAAGTGAAAGTTTTTGAGCTATTCCCTCTTCATGGAAAATGTTGCAAGTGTGCGGACATTCATGTACCATTACCTGACACGACACTGCCACTATTCCCATTCAAAGGCTAGTTCCACAATACCTCCGCAATTTAACGTCAAATGGTTTCGCGGACATATCAGGTATTTTCAGCTACCTCGATTTTGAGGGGGGGCATTCGGGTAATTTGTGTGGTTCAGAATTGGGCCCCCATTACACTTGAGGGGGGGGGTCCCTTTCGGATGATCTTGTCCTCGACTCAGCAACAGCTGTCAGCGGCCCTTGTGGCTGTGAAAGTGAGTGAGATCAAATGTGTGGTTTGCTTTCATGCAGTCATCCGCCACTCGTAGCGCTCAGGCATCAGACACCACAGGCCTTTACTTGTGTCGTTTAATGCCGTGTTTCCCAACCAGGGGTACGTGTACCACTAGGGGTACGCAAGCACACTATACAAGGGGTACTTGGAAAAAAAATAATTTAAACAAATGTATGAGGCCTAGTTACAGTGGGATGGAGAAGGCGATATAGAACTTGACTTGGGGGGTACTCATGCCACAACAAAAATGCTTAGGGGGTACACAAGACAAAAAAGGTTGGGAAACACTGGTTTAATGGATGGGAATGACAATTGCAGCTTCACGCAACACCACAAAAGCAATTTGTAATGTTATTATGGTCATTGTTCAAAAGATGTACTGCCAGTTTCAACACTCCGCCGGTTGCATTGCTGGGTTTTCAGTGTAGGATTATGGCGCTGCTATTATGCCATTAGTAACCTAGATGTGTGTGTGGCAGACAGTTTGTTGTCTCTTGAGTGGCAATTTATGTCTCCGGTGCGTGCACTCCTATGTCTCTTGGTTACATTGTACAGATGGAGTGCTACATGTATGTGTGCTCTACAGACACAGACACCGAGACACAGACACAGACACCGAGACACGGACAGACACAGACACCGAGACACGGACAGACACAGACACCGAGACACAGACACAGACACCGAGACACAGACACCGAGACACAGACACCGAGACACAGACACCGAGACACAGACACAGACACAGACACAGACACAGACACACAGACACACAGACACACACACACACACACACACACACACACACACACACACACACACACACACACACACACACACACACACACACACACACACAGACTCCCATCTCAATAGCTGGCATTCCTTTTGAATTTCAACAAATTATGCATAAGTACTGGAAAACCATACTTGACAAGACTCTATAAGTTTAGTCTGTCAATCTGTCTGGAGTATCACCTGTGCGCTGTGCCTTACCTGTGCGACAGCACTGGTAGAAAATGCCCACCTTAATCTTTGACATGCCTCTGAATTTCAACAAATCATATTCACACACTGGGAAATTAGATTTAGGAAGAGTCTGTAAGTCAAAAATCCCGAAGAGTATGATCTGTGTCACCTAAATATTTCCTGTGCTATGTAGAGATACATGATACCACTTAAATGTTTAAAATGATACAAGTACAACTACAGTATTATTCTGTACTTGCAGATAACAAGCACTGATAACCAATACGTTAATCCCACCAAAATACAATGAAAATGAATGCATAGCGTTGGTTGTAAGTTAAAAGTCCTGGCGTGCATTTCTCGAAAAAAGGTAGTTGTTAGCAGTTAGCAACTTTGGTAGTTGTCAGTGGGAAATTGCATTGCAACTAACAAAGTAGCTAATGTAGTCAGCAACTGTAGTTTTGAGAAATGCACCCCTGATCTGTGTCACCTCAGTTTCACCTGTGCTGTGCCTCACCTGTGCTGTGACACCTGTGCATAGAGATAGAACATAACACTAGAGATGACCCCGCCCCCCTTTTTATGGCAATCTGTAGCGGCCGTTATCTGTAGGTAGATCAGAGAAAGGAAATTAACGGAGAAGGAGGCTCACCTTTGTCAAAAATGGCTTAAAATGTCCATCAACACACTATACAAGGACAATAGTTGAAGTGTGCTGCTAACTATGTACATAAAATATATAATTCGATTTTTAAATGTATTTTATCGACTCATATGATTTAAGTAGATATTTAACCTGATATTTCAAATCTGGTCTTTGATTAATGTGTTACTTCATATTCACACAGTTTTAGTCAATTTTTTGACAGGGGTGGGTGTGTTCTCCATTGACTTGCATTGACTGAAGGTGCCTACACTACCTACGGAAGTTGGGAAGCTCCATGTGCCATTTCCCAGTGCTGTCGCAAATTGCCGTGTACCCTCTAGTGTTATTTTCTACCTCTATGGCTGTGCCTCGCCTGTGTTGTGCCTCACCTGTGCTGTGTCTCACCTGTGCCTGCTGTGTGTCCACAGGACACGGCGTTGGGGAAGCCTCGGGAGGTGTTCCGTCTGACCTCTGACCCCGAGCAGTGTTCCGAGCGCGTGTGCCCCTCCCTCAGCCTCACCTCCGCCACCTGGGCGGCGCTCGCGGATGGCGCGGGCACCCTGTACCTGCTGCGGACGGGCATGCGGGGCGAGGGGGCCCTCAACAGGTGGGAGGTATGAACTTCAACGCGAATACGCATCTTACACGACAAGTCACATACGTATCTTCCACGACAAGTCACATACGCATCTTACACGACAAGTCACATACACATCTTGCACGACAAGTCACATGCTAAGATAACACTGGTCGCAGTATTTCTCTGGCTTGAATAACAACTGAAATATACAGTATTTATGCTTCTCTCTCTCTCTCTCTCTCTCTCTCTCTCTCTCTCTCTCTCTCTCTCTCAACTTTTGGCAGGAGCAAATAAGTTGAACAAGTTCCGGTCCAGTATAGTCTGGGCTTTGTTAAAAGTGACGATGTATGTATTGTTTTGGGGTTATTTATGAAACTCAAATTAATTGGAACTAAATTCCAGCTCCAGAGTGTCTTGGGTGCGAGGCACCTATGCCCCTCTGTCCCACTACATACCGGTAATTATAGTCATCAGTCTCGGGGCCCAAATGACTGCCCCCTGGCCTGGCTCCTAGCCAGTAAAATGAGCCGGCAGTCGCAGTGCATTGTTGTGTAATAATGTACACCTTTGAGTGGTTATTAACTTGTGCCTCCATTTTTTTTGTCTCTGAAAAGAGAGGGCATGAAACGGCAAAGTTCGTCAACAAGAGCGATTCATCATAGTTTTCGATATTTTCATTTTTTGTAAAGATATTTTTTGGTCTTTTTTTTACGACTTAATTGATGACAGGACAGTGTGAGATGAGGACACAGGGTTCCCACTGGTGCTTGAATTCCTTGAAAATGCTTGAATTTCAATTCAATATTTTCAAGGTTGTGAAAATGCTTGAATTTTCGGTGAAGTGCTTGAAAATGCTTGAAATTTGTGTCAAGTCAAACTCAGTAAGTCAAATATTAGAAATCAATTGTTTAGGTACATACGAAATCTGAGGGAGTGAGATGTCAGATGAGATTTGCCATTCGACATCTTAACATTGATTAGAATGAAGGAAATCGCATTTTAAAACAGATTTTTCTGGGGGAGGACCCCCACAGCCCCCCTCCCACTCCTAGGTGCTTGAAAACTGAAAAATTGGTGCTTGAAAGTGCTTGAAAAGTGCTTGAATTCGTTCATGAAAAAGGAGTGGGAACCCTGAGGAAAGGAGGCGAGTGGGGAGACAGATGGGGAGGGGTATGCAAATGACCCGGGGCAGGAATCGAACCCGGGTCAGCCGCATGGCAGACGAGTGCCCTACCCGTTGGCCACTACTATATATCTGCAATTTGAATTATTAATCAACTTCATTCGGAGTTCATTCAAGACTTATTTTAGTCCGTCCCTCTTATAGTCTAAGAAGGCTGGAGGACGGACATAAATTTCACTGCGGGCGGGAAGAAATAGCGAAGCTGCTACTTTAGTTAAAAGGCAATTTCCTACTGCTGTATAGAGAGAGGGGATATGCATGAGTTAGATTGGACTACACACACACACACACACGCACACACACACACACACACACACACACACACACACACACACACACACACACACACACACACACACACACACACACACACACACACACACACACACACACTTGCACGCTGAAAACTGCTCTTCCATGCTAATGTTCTCTCTCTCTCTTTCCCTCTCTCTCTCTCTCTCTCTCTCTCTCTCTCTCTCTCTCTCTCTCTCTCTCTCTCTCTCTCTCTCTCTCTCTCTCCCTCTGTGTGGAGGCGTTGCCTGCTAGCTATAATTCTTCTGCTGTTTCCGCTTGACGCGTGAGAGCTTGGATAACCAACCCATCAATCTCTCAACACGGCACTTGCACGTGCGTGCCTGCGTGCCTGCGTGCCTGCGTGCCTGCGTGCCTGCGTGCCTGCGTGCCTGCGTGCCTGCGTGCCTGCGTGCCTGCGTGCCATGTACTCTGCAGTTATGTGCGCTGTCATTAGTCGCGCACGCACACATACACACATACACACATGCACACATGCACACGCACACGCACACGCACACACACACACACACACACACACACACACACACACACACACACATACACACACACACACAGAATCTTAAAAAGGGCTCAAAACACTCTTGTATGCGCACTCACATCTCATTGCATGCTCTTCAGTGGTATGAGCGGTCACATTGCACATCAAACACAGACGTTTAAAGCACACAGACAATGCACATATTCATTTTGCAAGCGCACTCACATGCTTACACACATACATGTACACACACACACACACACACGTACACACACACTCTCTCTCTCACACACACACGTACACACACACACACTCTCTCTCTCACACACACACACACACATACTCTCTCTCTTACACACACACACACATACTCTCTCTCTCCCGCTCTCGCTCTCTCTCTCTCTCTCTCTCTCTCTCTCTCTCACACACACACACACACACACACACACACACACACACACACACACACACACACACACACACACACACACACACACACACACACACACACACACACACACGCAAGTTGGAAATGCACATATTATATTACTCATTGTAATTGTTGTCAGGCGTCATTGGTGCTGCTAAACAGTTCCGCAGACAGTAGGGGGTCATCTCCTAAACATGCATGTAGTGTCACCAGGGCCGTTGACTGCTTTTTCTGGGCCCAGGACAAAAACATTTGAAAGTGCCCCCCCTCTCAATACATGCAATGGAATAACGACCCAATTCTGGGCCCCCTCTCTCCCTGGGCCCGGGACAACATACCCGTTTGTCGTCCCCCCCCTTTTTGGCAGGCCTGTGTGTCACAATCGGCATGTGGTCTTATTGCTCACGTGGTCAAACAGACTTGTCTCCTACTGTGTGTTGTTTGTTTATTGAATAACAGGCCTAATGACGCTGTGTATTTTTTAATATGGTACAGGGGTAATTACTTGAGAGCTGTCTGTGGTTGTGTGACATGTGTCATTTCATAACAGTTGCACATCAGTTCTGTGTGAGATGTTTGTCTTGCTCGTCATGAAGCCTCGTGCTTGAAAAATTGACTGATTGTGGTACATTAGCTATGGTGTCTCTAAAATGAAATGAATGGAATCACTTCGTTGTCCTTTTTTATTTGTTTTTTATATACAGTATGAATGGAATCACTTCGTTGTCCTTTTTGTTTTGTTTTTTATATACTGTATATATAAAGAAATTTGGTTGTTATACATCATCATATTTATCACATCAGAAATAGTGTTTAGGCAAGACCTTGTTTGAATAGACTAGAACATTTTGTTCCTGTCGTGGAAGAGCAATGAAATACAGTATAAATGTCATCTCACAGCCCTGTATCATTCCTCTTGGCACACAGTGGGAGACATCCTTTATTGAATACGCTACATCTTTGTCTTATGTGTGCGGTATATGAAATTTGATGCGATATAAAAATGTTATTGGAGATCTGTGTGTGGAGGAGTGATCTAATAAAGATCGTTTACAACCTTGTGATATTCCACTCTGAAAGCTGAACTGTCTTGTTATTTTATTCTCTCTCTCTCGCTCCCTACCTCCCTACCTCTCTCCCCCGCTTTTTCTCTTACTCTCTCTCTCTCTCTCTCTCTCTCTCTCTCTCTCTCTCTCTCTCTCTCTCTCTCTCTCTCTCCCTCTCTCTCTCTCTCTCCCTATCTCTCTGTCTCTCTATCTCGCTCTCTATCTCTCTATCTCTCTCTCCCGCTTCTTCTCTTGCTCTATAACTCTCTCTCGCTCCCTCCCTATTTCTCTCTCTCTCGCTCCCTAGCTCTCTCTCGCTCGCTCTCTCTCTCTCTCTCTCTCTCTCTCTCTCCCTATCTCTCTCTCTCTCTCCCTATCTCTCTCTCTCTCTCTCTCTCTCTCTCTCTCTCTCTCTCTCCCTCCCTATCTCTCTCTCTCTCTCTCTCTTGCTCTCTCACACTCTCTTACTCTCTCACTTTCTCTCTTGCTCTCTCACTCTCTCTCTCGCTTTCTCTCTCGCTTTCTCTCTTGCTCTCTCACTCTCTCTCTCTCTCACTGTCTGTCTCTCTCTCTCCTCTCTCTCTCTCTCTCTCTCTCTCTCTCTCTCTCTCTCTCCCTTTCTTGCTCTCGCACTGTCTCTTACTCTCTCACTTTCTCTCTCTCACTTTCTCTCTCTCTCGCTTTCTCTCTTGCTCTCTCACTCTCTCTCTCTCTCACTGTCTGTCTCTCTCTCTCTCCTCTCTGTCAAACACAGGGAGAGGGCCTGAGGAATTTCCTATTCATGAAAACTAGAGTAGTCGTAAAGTAGACGTACAGTAGTCGTAGAGTAGAGTAGAGTGGAGATACTTTTCTAATCTTGAAGTAAATGAAGGTGCAATGCCCACCACCTGTACATAATAGGGAGGGAAAGTGGAAAATAGCGATCCTAGCTTTTGCGCTCCAAACACCAGGGCAATCCTATTGACAAGTTTTTATAAGGTATGACGCTGAAGCAGCACTCCAGACACATGTTTCAGCTTACACAAGAACTACTACCTGTCGAAATCGTGAGTCATTTTTTGCCCTTTTAAGAAATCTGGTCAGAAACGGACTACAGCTCCCAGCTTGCTGTGCTTCACGCCTCTTTGACAACACAGGGAAACAAACAAACGTTCTTCGTGTTCTTCACATTCTTGTAATCCTGTGAGTTCCATATTGGCGTCTTATTAGATATATACACTCGCCTCCAAAAGAGTTGTCGCCTACCAATCTGTTTGGAATAACAGCTAATAAACTGACTTTCAATTAATCACTTGGCTTCAGAAGTCACTCATATGAAAGCTACAACCCTCTCGAATGAAAATGTATGTGCAAAAATAAATTTCATGCACCAACAATTTTTTCCAAATTCTTCACCTTTAACACCAAATAAGTCTCTCCCACTGTCCTGTCTCAAAAAAGCCAACCAAGAGTATGTCAGGCCTAATTCTGACAAAAATGAAGGCTAATGGGACTCGTACTCTGAAGTTAAGATCCCAAGATCAACCATTGTAGAACTGATGGCATCAAAACGATATGGTGTTGGAGATGAAGAATATGAAAAAAGAGAAATGGTGCATAAAGTGAAACATGGTACAGATACAGCTCTTATGAGGAGCTGCATGCATGCTGCAGGTGTTTGAGGGCTTTTATCATTGATTAAATCATGAAGTTAAACATGTTTTGCTCTACGAATAGCGAATATGTCACCATCTCTCATTGAACTCCATTGATTTTCATTGTGTTGCTTTCCATGATTACAATGACCCTAAACATACACCTAAGGCTAAAGTTGATTTTCTGGAGCGGTGAGAGTGATTCAGTGATTAAGTATGACACCCTATCTGCGTATTTGAAGTGTTTTGAAGTAGAGGTGCTCCGATTGCTCGGCTGCCGATCATGACCGGCCGATAATGGCCAAAAATAGCCTGATCGGTGATCGGAAAAACATGCCGATCAAAAAACCGATCGAGAGATATTAAATTCCTCACGCAACCATTTGCCTTTACACCTGGCGCTGCATGTAGGCGCTGGCTCTGCACAGCTGCAACTGCACCAAAAGAAGGCATCTTTGCTTGTCTATAACTTTTCGCCACTCCCCCCCCTTCATTTCCACCATTCATAACCATATCTGCATCAACAATGATCTGATTTTCCGATCCATGCGCCGTTTACCTGACAATGTAATTTGCGATTGAGTACTCGCCAGTGAGCCATGTTACGTTATAACCTGTGTAGTTGCCTTGGTCAGCACGCGACAACTTCACGTTGTCAGCACAAACATGTCAATTATTGTTTTCAAAGTTGTAATTGGCAGTCAGTCGATTAGTTTGATAGTCGCTGAAACACCAAACGGCGACAGATGTGGTTAAAACTTGAGAGAGAGATTCAGAACGGTAGTGGAGCACTGCAACTGTGGACGGTGACAGAGAGGGGAGGGGCTCTCCTCACGAGGCTGCTCATTTAAAGCGACAGGTTGTTTTTTTCTCGTATGTGGAAGACAATGTTTCAGTTTCAGTTCAATCTTAAATAGTTTAGTTATTCTATGCAGTAACTTATACATTGATTAATACTGTAGACTGTATTACCAACACTAGTCTGAAAGATAATAATAATAATAATAATAAAAAAAAAAAATAATAATAACAATAGCCTAATACTGTAATAGACATGTGCAAATTAAGATTGATTGGTTTATGGGCAGAAATGGTATTCAATAAGGATAATTAATAGGCTATTAAAAAAATAGGAAATCATTTTTGTGATCGGCAATGATCGGTAATCGGCAGATAAAGATTTTTGGTGATCGGTATCGGTGATCGGACCCAAAAAATGGTGATCGGAGCACCTCTATTTTGAAGTGACTTATCTGCTCATTTTCACATTATGTTCGATAGGCGACAAAACTTTTGTCTTGTGAAAATCTGCCTGTCTGTGTTCAATAAAGGGTCAATCTTTTGTTGGTGCATGAAATTTATTTTTGTACATACATTTTCATTTTGAAGGGTTGTAACTTTCATATGAGTGACTTTTTCAGCCAATTAATTAATTGAAAGTCAGGTTATTAGCTGTTATTCCAAACAGATGGATAGGCGACAACTCTTTTGGAGGCGTGTGTATACACTCGATTAATTTCGTATGGTTTTAGCTTCTCTAGTAGATATGATGGCTTCTGTAATGACTAGTAACCACCTCTCTGGCTAATGTTTGGCTATGCTAATTTGGCTATGCTAATTACATGAAGTAGCCTAAACACGTCACACATGTGAGTCAGTGTAGTTCTGTATTAGCTTTTTTTAAGAATATTAAAATCAGTTCAGATCAGTTAAAAAACGAACATTTTACCACCTGAATCGATCAAACGGGCCAACATGCATATTATATGACAGCCACTGCTCCTACTTCGTCGTCAGGACCGACATGTAATTTTTTAAAGAAAACAACCATTCATTTGATGCAGAGGCTTGGAACGTTGCCAGCAGGGGGCGATGAGATTACTTTCCCTCCCAATACACCTCACAGATTGCACAAGTCCATCATATTGTTTTTGTCTTCACTATTCCAATGATAAGGCTTGCTATTATATCAGGCATATTATCATTTTGTGATATAGCCCTGCAGTGCAGTGTCATGTGTAGTACACATTTCACTGATTGATGGACGCTTCATTACACACACCACCACCACCACCACCTTCTCAACACCCTCCACCCTTCCCTTCCTGGGTCTAATTTAATTAGGCAAAAAGTAATTATGCGTCCAAGAATCTTCGAGAGTTCGATGCGTTTCGGGCCACAGTTCATTTCTCTTTAGGCTCGTAGGCCCGGATTGATTTAAACGGGTCATTTTCAAGGTTTTCCTTAATTGGCAGTTTGTTTTGTTGCGCGTGTGTGTGTGTGTTTGTGTTTGTGTTTGTGTTTGTGTTTGGGGGTGGGGGTATTGGACTGTGTGTGTGCGTGCGTGTACTGCTTGCTCATACTCTGTTCTTTGTGGCTGGTGTGTGTGTGTGTGTGTGTGTGTGTGTGTGTGTGTGTGTGTGTGTGTGTGTGTGTGTGTGCGTGCGTGTGTGTGTGTGTGTGGTGTGTGTGTGTGTGTGTGTGTGTGTGTGTGTGTGTGTGTGTGCGTGCGTGCGTGCGTGCGTGTACTGCTTGCTCATACTCTGTTCTTTGTGACTGGCGTGTGCGTTTCGCGCGTGCCTGTGTGCCCTAATGTGTTGTGTGTTCACAATATGGAGTAGTATGGTACATGTATGTGTGTGTGTTTTTTCCCCTCTGTTCGTCCTACGTGCCCATGTGTCTGTGTGTCCTTGGTGTGTGTCCTTATATTGTTGTTTGTCCTCATGTGTTTGTACTGTATGTGTGCTTCACTTATGTGCATCGATGTGCCCTTGAGTGTTTGTTGTGTGTTTCTTTGCGTCTCGTGTACGTATGTGTATGTGTGCGGGTGTGTTCTTTTCTTGAACTACTCACTTTGGTCATCCTCACTCTCTCTCTCTCTCTCTCTCTCTCTCTCTCTCTCTCTCTCTCTCTCTCTCTCTCTCTCTCTCTCTCCCTCTCGCTCTCTCTCCTCCTCCCCCCCTCCCTCCTCCTCTCCTCTCCTCTACTCCTCCAGCTCTTCTTCAGCGTGTCCCATGTGCAGGGGGGCTACTTGTATTTAACTCTCCATCTCTCTCTCTCTCTCTCTCTCTCTCTCTCTCTCTCTCTCTCTCTCTCTCTCTCTCTCTCTCTCTCTTCCAGCTCTTCTTCAGTGAGAGTCTAGGGTCTCCCTTCACGATGCCTCACAGTGTGTCCCATGTGCAGGGGAGGTGCAGGTCCTACTTGTGGTTAACTCTCCATCCCCCCCCTCTCTCTCCCCCTCTCCTCCTCCTCTTGCAGCTCTTCTTCAGTGAGAGTCTTGGGTCTCCCTTCGTGGTGCTCCACAGCGTATCTCATGTGTTTAACTCTTCATCTCTCTCTCTCTCTCTCTCTCTCTCTCTCTCTCTCTCTCTCTCTCTCTCTCTCTCTCTCTCTCTCTCTCTCTCTCTCTCTCTCTCTCTCTCCTCTCTTCTCCTCCTCTCCTCCTCCTCCTCCAGCTCTTCTTCAGTGAGAGTCTCGGGTCTCCCTTCACGGTGCTCCACAGTGTGTCCCATGTGCAGGACGGCCTCCACACCCTGGAGCTGCTGCTGCTGAGGGTGCTCCAGGACTCCCCACCTCCAGGGGGCGATAGCAATTCCAAGGGTAGGGGACAGAACGCCTGCTTGGAGTGGATCACCGTAGCCAGCCACACTGCACAGGGTGAGTGGACTGGAGTGGAGTGGAGCGGAGTAGAGGGAAAGTGTGTTGTGTGTGGGTGTGCGTGTGTGTGCGTGCGTGTGCGTGCGAGTGGTGTTTGTGTGTGTGTGTGTGTGAGAGAGAGTGTGCGTGTGTGCGTGTGCGTGTGCGTGTGCGTGCGTGTGCGTGTGCGTGCGTGCGTGCGTGTGTGTGTGTGTTAGGAATTGTTTGTGGGGGTGCTCACACCACGATATGAGTGGGGGGTTCTGAGGGTGTGTGTGTGTTTGTGAGTATATTTGTGTATTTGTTTAGGTGTTTATGTGTATGAGACAGAGAGAGAGCGAGAGAGAGAGCGATATGGAGTGTTGAAGTGTTTGTGTGCTAAGGATGCTTCAGGTTGCTGGGGGGGCAACAAGGCCTCTTGCCTTGGGGGTGGGGTGGGGTGTCCAGGGGTGTACAGTGTGAGGGTACTTTTCATAGCCAGCAAACACATCCTGCCTGGAGTGGCTGACCCCATTGCTGTGCGTGCGTGCGTGCTGAGGGTGTCTGGAGACATTGGGTCTTTCTCAAATGCAAGGCCAGTGTCCTTCCAAGTGTATCAGCCTAATTAGTCACGCCCAGTGATTGGATACTTTTTGGTGAACTCTACAGAATATCCAATCACTGGGTATGACTAATAAAGGGTATCCAATCACTGGGCGTGACTAATTAGGCTGATACACTTGGAAGGACACTGGCCTTGCATTTGAGAAAGACCCAATGTCATTGATGGCTACAGTACACTACTTTAGTGGAGTGGTGGGTCACCGTAGCAAGGAAATCAGGTGTGTGTCGGCATGTCGGCCTACCACTACACATATTTTTCTGAATGAGAAAATATTTCCACAGCACACACTTACCCAAAACCCAAATCAAGAGTTCTGAAATGGCAGGTTTTCTCTCCTCTCCTCTCCTCTCTTCTCCTCACTTCTCCTCTCTTCTCCTCTCTTCTCCTCTCTTCTCCTCTCCTCTCCTCTCCTCTCCTCTCCTCTCTTTCTTTCTTTCTTTCTTTCTTTCTTTCTTTCTTTCTGTCTTTCTTTCTGTCTTTCTTTCTTTCTTTCTTTCTTTCTTTCTTTCTTTCTTTCTTTCTTTCTTTCTTTCTTTCTTTCTTTCTTTCTGTCTCCACGCTCCTCTGCCTCACTAGTTGGGGGTCTCCATGCAGTGTCTTGTGCTGTGTGCACCCCGGCCCCCCAGGCTGTAATCTGGCTAATTGTCTCTGGTGAGCGGAAATTAGCGTTCTCTAATTGGAAAGCAAACAGCCGCCAGCCAGCGCTCCCCCGCGCAGTAGCACACACCGCTGCTACACACACACACACACACACACACACACACACACACACACACACACACACACACACACACACACACACACACAGCCCTCACTGCTCATCCTCAGCTCCCTGCCTGTACTACAAACACAGCCCGCTAAAAAGAAGTATTGTTTTTTTATTCAACACACACACACACACACACACAGACAGACGGACACATACAAGGTTTTTATTCAACACGTGAAGACGTGCGCGCAGAAACATGCGCAGACACACACACACACAGTCATTTCACCTTTTCACCTTTACCCTTTGACCCCTACAGCGGAGGAGAGGAAGTACGAGGTGAAGCGTCGTCGTGTGATGAGGGGCGGGGCGGTTCCCCACTACGCGGCTCTGGAGCCCAAGGGCAGAGGCCTGATGCTGGCGGCAGAGAAGCCCTTCAGGTTCACAGAGGTGGACTCTGTACCCATAGAGGAGGAACCTCAAGCAGAAGCCATGGACACCACAGATAACACAGGTAACACACACACACACACACACACGCGCGCGCGGTCTCAGCCCCAGGGCAGACCCTTGGTTTACAGAGGATGAATTAGTGTCCACATAGGTAGGACCCATCAGCCATGGAGACACTCATAACCAAAAGTCAGTCAGGCATATAGTACCGGTAGTATACGGTACAGCAAAGGTATATTGCACACACGCACACACGCACACACGCACACATGCACACACACACACACACACACACACACACACCCTGGTTCAGTCAGTCAGGTATATAGTATACTGCAGCAGTATATTGTTTGCTCTATTGGCTCAATCCTGGCATAGACACACACACACACACACACACACACACACACACACACACACACACACACACACACACACACACACACACACACACACACACACACACACACACACACACACACACACACAAGCAGACAAAGCCATCGAGAACAGAGACCCTGGCCTGGTGCGCCACTTAATCTAACTGTTGTTTGTTGTTCCTGTTTGCTGTTTTGATCTTGTGCTCCTGTGTTATTACCATAATTTGTTTAATTACAGTTTATTTCAGTTTCAGGTGTTCATTTGTCGCTTGTTTGTTAACTGGATGGCAGGATTATTTGGTTCTTTGCTTTTAATTGTTTTTTTTTTATGTTTAATTTTGATTCACTTTGATTGTTTTTGTTTGTTGTACTAATCGCAAAGGCCTCTGCAACCTCATTTGAAAAAAGGAATCCGCAAAGTGCAGTAGATAGTAAAAAAAAACAAATAACACCAAAGAGAAAGACTGTTGATTTTTTAGCAGCTCTGGAAAATGCACAATAAATAAACAACAAATGGAAGGGGGTTGAAATAAAAGACAAACAAGGCAAATTAGAAGTCAGAAGATGCTGAAGATGGCGATGCTTTGAAGATGTTCAAAGAAGAAGAAAGGGAGTATTACTGATAATAACACTTCATGGTACTCTGTCTTTCTTTCGAGTAGAGTAAAGAAGAGTGGTGTAGACTTGATTTATTGATCCCTCAGAGGGAAAAGTTGCTTACCCGTAATGAACAGAGTTGCATTGTCTGTTCGGTTCGGTCTGATTGCAATACTTTACATTATACTGCTACAGGCCTAGTAGAATAGAATAGAATAGAATAGAAAGCCTTTATTGTCATTATACAAAGTATACTGAGATTTTAGCTTCCCTACGAAGTGCACAGTCCTTTATAGATGAACATTGTCCAGTAAGTGTGAGTTCATTGTTTTAACAGCTTTGGGGAAGAAGCTGTTCTTCATCCTATTGGTTCTGGCTGGTAATGCCTTGTAGCGCCTGCCAGAGGGCAACAGTGTGAAGAGATATTAGTGTATGTACGCACAGTATATTTATATATTTTAATGCAGACTTGACAGACTGCAAGTCTCTTTTTTATAAACATATGCTGAGGTTTTCCAATGATTGTAACCTTGTTATCTCAAGTAAAGCCCTTTTGCCCAGCAATAGTTATACTTATGTTAGTGAAGCGTGGAATACCACCTCATGGCTTGACCATATTCTATCTACTGCTGATGCCCACGCCTCCTTACAAAGCATTGAGATCTGCTATGGGCTGGCTACTTCTGACCACATTCCTATTGCTATGGTGCTAGATGTGGAGAATGTCCCCAAGATAGTTAAACATGAAGAGATCACTGAGCCCAAAATAAATTGGGGGAAGCTATCTGAGGGTGATGTCATGAAATATTGTTGTACATCTGATACTCTAATGAGCAAAGTAGAGCTCCCTATGAATGCCATTTGGTGCACCAATGTTAATTGTGTGGACACTTCTCATAGGAATAGTTTATGTGATTTGTATAATAATATAGTAAAAGCACTAATTGAGGCTAGTGGGTCCTTATTCAAGAAAACCAGGAAGACCAGGAATATAAAGCCTGGGTGGAATAATTATGTTGCTGGCCATCATACTGATGCCAATATGGCTCATAAAGCCTGGGTGTTAGCTGGGAGGCCCAGACAAGGTCCTGTGCTTGATCATAAAAAGAAAATGAATGCCAAATATAAATATGCATTACGGTATATAACTAAGCAAGAGCAGACTATCAGTGCTTCATGCTTGGCTGACTATCTGCTTACAAATAATGTCACCAACTTTTGGAATGAGGTCAAAACTCTCAATAGAGCCAAAACTTCTCTTCCATGCAACGTGGAGGGGTTAACTGCACCCGAGGACATTGCTGGCCTCTGGAGGCAGCATTATGCATCTCTTTTCAACTGCATTAAGAGTGAGCCTTATGATGTTGGTGTGATAGAGGATAAAATATATATATGTTCACACACATGAAGTTGTTAAGGCCATAGGGCAACTTTCAGATAGAAAAGCCTGTGGCATTGATAATATTACAGCTGAACACTTAAAACTAGCTGGCCCTAGGTTGGCAGTGCTGCTGTCTATTTGTTTTTCTGGTTTGGTGTCTCATGGCATACTGCCTGATTCCATGATGTCAGTTATTCTTGTTCCGGTTATCAAAGATAAGGCTGGGAAGGTGGGTAGTATTGATAATTATAGACCCATAGCCCTTGCCAGTATCATCTCAAAAGTCCTGGAAAGTTTAATACTTGACCGTATAAGTGATTGCATACATTCCACTGAAAATCAGTTTGGTTTTAAAACGAAACATAGCACTGACCAATGTATTTATGCACTGAAAGAGATTGTAGAGTCATATAGGAGTCAGGGCTCTACAATAATTTTAGGATTTATTGATGCCTCCCATGCTTTGACCGTGTCAATCATTTTTAACTGTTCAATAAACTCAAGAAAAGGGGAGTTCCCAGTAGTCTGGTACGAATCCTAGCCTATTGGTACTCCAACCAAAGTGTACGGGTGAAATGGGGTAACATCCTGTCTACACCTTTTAATGTCAGCAACGGGGTAAGGCAGGGGGGGATTTTATCTCCAGCCTTATTTAATGCCTATATGGACGACCTGTCAAGACAGCTGGGGGCATGCCAAACAGGTTGTATGGTTGGTGATATGATGATTAATCACTTCTTATATGCTGATGACCTTACCATTCTATCCCCAAGTAGTAGTGGGTTCCAGGAGCTCCTAAATATCTGTTCAGACTATGGGGTGGCTTTTGATATTAAATACAATGCTAAAAAGAGTGTGATAATGGTCTGTAGAACAAAGGATGACCTGAAAATTAAGTTCCCTCCATTTTATCTATCTGGAGAAGAGCTGGGGGTAGCTAATGCCACAAAATACCTGGGGCACATCCTAACTGATACTCTAGAGGATGATGCTGACATGAGCAGACAGAGGAGAGTGCTATATGTCCAAGCCAATATGCTGGTTAGAAAATTCCATCATTGCACTACTGATGTCAAAGTCAACCTGTTTAGAACTTACTGCTCCCCTCTTTATACAGCTCCTCTCTGGATCAGATACAAGAAGGAGAGTCTACTGAAACTGAAGGTAGCTTACAATGATTGTCTTAGGATCCTCCTAAAGAAACCAAGGAGTACTAGAGCAAGTGGGTTATTCTGCAAATTTGGTCTAACTACTTTTATGGCACTGTTAAGAAATCTTACCTTCAAGTTCATGAGCAGGCTTGATTGTGCAAGAAATTAGCTCATCACTCAATTGGTTGATCCAAGTCGTAGCTCTGTAAGATATATGTCTACCAGTGGCGTCTTTTGGTCATAAAAATTAGGGAGGACCAGGAGGTGGTCAGTCGGATAGATGCGAGTAAATGGGGTTAGTAATGGCAGATGCTTAGTATTAGGTTGTAGGCCTACTAGGTAACTTAACTGATATGGCATTGTGTTGTCTGGAAAGCTGACTTATGACATCTATAAAATAATTGCAACAAACTTTGTATAATATATTATCATACATAACTGCCCAAAGTGTTTGAGGGGAAAGAAAGAGAAGAGTGAAGGAAAATATTATAGAAAGTAGAAAGTTTCATAGGGAGCATATCTAACTTTGACCAAAGGCAGCATGGCATTTCACCCTGTCAGTTGTGTTTTTTTGGTTTTTTTAACCATAGGCAAAAATGGTCAATTCTGAAGACCCTATAGGAATGCCTAGGTCCATTGAGTGACTTGTATAGCCTAGGCCTAAGGGTTTTAAACTCAACTCCTTCCAACAACTTCTTACAGATTTTTAAACATTGTAAACCCCCTCCATTATCTTACTTTTAACATCTTATTTATATCCGTAACGTGGTACGTGGCCTATGGTTGTGGTCGCCTATCCGTTTTGCTTTTGACGGTAGGCTGCCTACCTGCGAGAGCAACAGCTGTGGAAGGAGGAGCAGGCAAGCGTATGGAACAGGGTGCGTCTGGCTATTTCACACAAAAAACGTCGTACAGATTACTTTGTAAATCCATGCCTAGTGTTCCTAATTCCACCCAAATGAAACTACATAACATGATGTAGGCTACATGTTAGAAGTTTAGCCAGAGACTTTTTATGAAGAGCTTCGTGCTGTCATGTTTCTCGTCTTGAGGAGGGAGAAAAGAACGCCAGTCTAGGGTCAGTGCATTCATGTGCAGCCAAAAGCATTCTTATTCCCATTAGTATATAAATAACCCTCTTTTGGGGGAAAAGCACGAATGAGAAACGCAAAGACAAGCATTGAGACTATTATTTGTGCACGTAGGACATGCTGAAACAAGACTACCTTTTAAAAACGGTGGTGATGGTCCGACCATTTGAATCATGAATGTGTTTGCATCCGCGCGTCGCTTGCATTGTGTAGTGATCGAGTGGCGTGAGTGACTGATATAAACACACTGACCTTTCCATTCGGTTTTCAATCTAAATCCAGGGAGTGATATTGCGCGATTCACAACATGAAAACAGTCGATCTTTCCTTTGTATTTATTAAGGGTTCATAAAACATTCGCCAATTACTCCAAACTTCCCACTCTCTGGCTGCTGCCGCATTCTTCTCACATTTGTATATCGTTGTCATGACGACCGAGTCCATGCTTGTCGTCTGTCAACCCAACTCGTCATATTCTGATTGGCTTTTGATAAATTCAGCTTCGCTGATAGGCAGATTACTTCCATGGCTCTAGACCCGCCTTTAGGGAGGAAAGTCCTCCCTAAGCTCCATTCACTTCAATGTTAAAAAGTAAAGCCCGCGCTACGGCCGAAATTTCACCATTTATAATGGAAGTCAATGAGGATGGAAGGGAGGACGGTCCTCCAAGGTCTATTATGTGAATTAGAAGCGCTAAAGTATATGTTTTTATCGCTAAATAGCTATAAAATACTAACAATTATATAACAAAGATATAATAAATATGTTTTGTTTTCTGTAATTTATACTGGAAGATATGCCTTTATTATTTTGAGGGAGGATCGTCCTCCCTTTCCTCAATGGCAAATACGCCATTGATGTCTACTATCTGGGAACACTGGCATGAATGCCTTCACTAGCTTCCTTTTATTGTATGTGTATTTTTTTTAAAAAAATTTATTATTGTATTGTTGATGAGTGTATTGTAATGTGTCCAATGTGGGCCCTGAGCCTGTAATAAAGTTTATATATTAGGGACGCCTGTTACAACTGTTCATTGAGGCAAATTTCTGATCAGCCAATCACATGGTGGCAACTCCATGCATTTGTGCATGTAGACATGGCAGAGATGACCTAACGGAGTTCTATCCGAGCAACATAATGGGGAAGAAGGTTATTTAAATTACATGAACATGGCATGGCTGTGGGTGCCGAAGTGCCTGATTTGAAAATGTCAGAAATGGCTGATCTAGTGAGATATTCACGCACAACCATCTCTAGGGTTTACAAAGAATGGTACAAAAAAGAAAACATGCAGTGAGCAGCGATTCTGTGGGCAAAAATGGCTTGTTGATGGCAGAGGTCAGAGGAGAATAGCCATACTGGTTTGAGTTGATACAAAGGCAACATTATGTAAAAAAAAAACACTCATTACAACCGAGGTATGCATAAGAGAATCCCTGATTACACAGCACATCAAATCTTTAGGCAAATGGGCTATAGCTGCAGAAAACCACATTTGGTGCCACTCCTGTCAGCTAAGAACATGAAAATGAGGCAACAATTTACACAGGCTCACCATAAACGGCACTAGAGGATCGGAAAAAATGTTCCCTGGTCTGATGAGTCTTGATATAATTCATTACTTTTGTAATGCTTTTCTGCCCAACACTGTTCATGAGTCATGATGGTGAATCCTGCAGTAGCTGACGCTCGCAGCGGAGTGATGCTCTGGGCCTGAAGTGTGTGTGTGTGTGTGTGTGTGTGTGTGCGTGTGCGTGTGCGTGTGCGTGTGCGTGTGCGTGTGCGTGTGTGTGTGTGTGTGTGTGAGTGAGAGTGTGTGTGTGTGTGAGAGTGGTGTGTGGTGTGCGTGTGTGTGTGTGTGTGTGTGTGCGTGCTTGCGCGTGTGCGCGTGTGTGTGTGTGTGTGGGCCTGAAAGGAGGTGGGGGGGCTGCTGGATAATGAAATGGGGCCATTCTATTCTATGTAGTTGCCACGTAAACAGCATTGTTGACACAGGGCTCATTAGTATTCAAGACTGTAGCTACCCCCCTCATACATGCATACATACGCACAGACTGAAATGTCAATCCCGTTATAGAAATACACAACAAAATGGATGACACGCGCACCCACACACAGACACACACACACACACACACAGACGAAAGCACACGCACACGCACACACACCCACAGACGCACACAGACACTAGCAAACCCAATAAACACACACACCTCATCAAATATGTTCGTCACGTTAGATTATTGATTTATTTGATGGCCCTGCCTTTACTCTTGGCACTCCCCTGGTTCATTTTTCAACAGTAAACCACACACACACACACACACACACACACACACACACACACACACACACACACACACACACACACACACACACACACACACACACACACACACACACACACTGTCACACATATACACACACAAACTTCTCTCTCTCTCTCTCTCTCCCTCCCTCTCTCTCTCTCCCTCTCTACTCTCCCCTTCTCCCTCTCCCTCCCTCTCCCTCTAGGCCTCTCTCCCTCTCTCTATCTCTCACACACACACACACACACACACACACACACACACACACACACACACACACACACACACACACACACACACACACACACACACACACACACATATCACGCTCCTTGTTCACCTGCAACAATAAAGCCCATCACTTGTCAGCACCTGCGTTGAGATAACCCACACACTTACTCTTGCATTACTAAAAGCCATATAGACTCAGGAAAATCAATACTGCACACCGCTTCACAATAGTGGAAGCAAGACACTCAGACCTTCAGAGGTCCGCATGCACGCACGCACGCACGCACACGCACACACACACACACGCACACACACACACACACACACACACACTCACACACACAAACCGGCTGGTCTGGAGAGGCTGGGGGAGCATATACACGCGCACGCGTACACACACACACACACACAGACGCCCTCTACCCTCTTCGACTGGAGGGGTGTGGGCCTTTCCTTTTGATGAAGCCAGGGGGATTATGGTTTTTTTTTTCTCCTTTTCAAATCTATCACAGAGGGCCTTTCAGACGAGGGAGTCTAGATTGGATAGGAGGTTATTGGGAGTGGTCTGGTGCTGGGGCCGGAGCAGCAAGACGCTTTCAGACTTCCAGACAGCAACAATGGTGTTTGTTACGGAATGTTTGTTATTTTTGTTGTTTTGTTGTTTGTTATCGGGCACGAAGGGTGGTGTGTGTGCATGCATGTGTGCATGTGTGCGTGCATGTGTGGGCATGTGTGTGCCTGAGTAGCAAGGCCCTTTCAGACTTCCAGACAGCAAGAGTGGTGTTTGTTACGGAATGTGTGTGTGTGTGTGTGTGTGTGTGTGTGTGTGTGTGTGTGTGTGTGTGTGTGTGTGTGTGTGTGTGTGTGTGTGTGTGTGTGTGTGTGTGTGTGTGTGTGTGTGTGTGTGTGCGTGAAAGGCTCTTTCACACTTTCCATGCGCGTGCATGTGTGTGTGAGCAGCAAGGCTCTTTCACACTTTCCGACAGCGGAAATGGTATTTGTTACAGAATAGCTGTGTGGCGCTGTATCGGGCACGAAGGGTGGCGTGTGCGTGTGCGTGCGCGCAGCAAGGCTCTTTCACACAGAGCACAGAGAGCACTGATGATGGCAGCAACCTGAAACGTCTGCTCTACTCTGCTCTGACAAAAATAATAAAACTCCTTGTGCTTGCCCTTAGTGTCTTATTTAGTGTGCGAACCTCCTCCTACTTTGAACTTTTTTGGGGTCCACGCACCAACTTATTTTTTCTAAGCATCTAGAGTGCAACAATACCCTTGCCTCCCTCTTTCACACTTTCCAACAGCAGGAATGGTGCTACAAATGGAGTAGCTGTATAGTGCTGTATCGGGCACAAAAGGTGATGTGCTGATGTTGTGTGTGTGTGTGTGTGTGTGTGTGTGTGTGAGCGTGTGTGTGTGAACAGCGAGATACTTTCAGACAGCACATACACAAAAGCACACATGAAAACTAGTGTATGGCACTTTTTGGTGATTGTGTGCGTGCGTGCGTGCGTGCGTGCGTGCGTGCGTGCGTGCGTGCGTGCGTGTGTGTGTGCGTGAGTGCGTGCGTGTACGTGTGTGTGTGTCGGGATGGTGATGGACAAAGGGGAGGCTTGTTGTTCTCTTGCTCTAATGGCACGTCTCATCTGGCTAAAGCCTCTATCCACGCTTTTTAGGATTTTCTAGAAATTCATTTGCTTGTCTGAGGCATTTCTTTCTTCTTCTACTCTTTCTTTGAAAGCACATACCAGAGAGAGTAGAGAGAGAGAGGTTCCATTGGCCTATTGTTTCCTGGTTCTATTATGGCCCCCTTTAGGCAGACCTAGGCATACCTAAGGACTGTTCTATTCATTGTGGGAGCATTATGACACGCCCCTTTAGGCAGACCGGAACCTGGTCGCGTTAGGTGCCCATAGAAACCTATTATGTTGGCATATCTCTATAGAATATCTCTGGCACATACGGTCTTCTATTTGTGTGCCGCACTTTCGCTTCAGTCCCAATGTACCCGTCACTGCTCTCTCTTTCTTTCAGGTCCCTCACTCTCTTTTTTCTTCTGCTCTCTACCTGTCTTTCTGTGTCCATCTTGCATAACCTCACTCACTCCAGCCAAACATATATCTCCTTTTCTCTTCAGTTCATGGCTAGAGCTCTTTGCTTTTTTCCCTCAGTTTCTCTCTGTCATTGTATCCGTGTCTTTTATACTTTCGCTCTCTAGTCTACATTGTTCTCTCTCTCTCTCTCTCTCTCTCTCTCTCTCTCTCTCTCTCTCTCTCTCTCTCTCTCTCTCTCTCTCTCTCTCTCTCTCTCTCTCTCTCTCTCTCCTGTCTATTGTGGCCTCTGCTCCCCTTGTAGCCATAGAAACTAGTGGAGCCGAGAGAGAAGCAGATCGCCTCAATTACGGCACTGCCATCTCCACACAACCTCCTCTCCTCTCCTCTCCTCTCCTCTCTTCTCCTCTCCTCTCCTCTCCATTCTTCTCCTCCTCTCCTCTCCTCTCCTTTCCTCTCCTCTCCTCTCCTCTCCATTCTTCTCCTCCTCTCCTCTCCTCTCCTTTCCTCTCCTCTTCTCTTCTCTTCTCCTCTCCTCTCCTCTCCTCTCAC
>NC_085876.1:44129011-44151511 GCF_034702125.1 Engraulis encrasicolus
CTCTACAGGATGTTCTGTATTTTTTTTTCCGTCTATCAGAGAGAGCTGCTTGCTGTTATGCTGGCTATCAGTGTTAATTTTGTCGACTAGACTAAGACTAAATATATTAGTCGACTAACCTTTTGAGAGTTTAATCGACTAAATTCTGACTAACAAAAATGATCTGTGAAAGACTAAAACGAGACTAAAATGTTGAGGACTTTAAGTCGACTAAATAATGACTAAACAAAAATGATTTGTGAAAGACTAAAAGTGACTAAGACTAAGAACTAACTTTTAGTCGACTTAATTCTGACTAACAAAAATGATTTGTGAAAGACTAAAAACGACTAAGACGTAGACTTTTTTGGGGGGCTCAGACATAAATTGGTACAACCACAACTAAAACCTATAAATTAATTGTTAATTGGTAATTAACCTTTAAAGGGACACTATGGGATTTAAAAAATGATTAATTACAGCTGAATCCATCCACCGATTTTACTTTTTTATTTACGAATGTTAGGGGAGAAGCTTCTCTAACAAAACAAAAATCCCTTTACGAATACGTAGCACCAGCGACATATTCACATTTGTATGCACTATTGACTGCTTTACCAGAATGGCAATAACCAAGTCTCAGTGCATTACTAAAGGCCTTGTGTTTTATTGTATTGTGACTTAAACTAAAGACTAAAATGTTTAGACTAAAACTAGACAAAAATGTTGAGGACTTTTAGTCGACTAAATAATGACTAAACAAAAATTATTTGTGAAAGACTAAAACTAGACAAAAATGTTGAGGAATTTTAGTCGACTAAATAATAACTAAACAAAAATGATTTTTGAAAGACTAAAAGCGACAAAGACTAAGAATGGACTTTGACACAAGACTAAGACTAAGACTAAATAAAAAAATGGATGACAAAATTAACACTGCTGGCTATTTGGTTCCGTTTCTGGGGGCGATGGAGGGGTTAGAAAGGGTTTTGGGCGTATTGTATGGGGTGTCTAAAATGGGTAGTGCTCTGAGACCCTGATTGGGAGTGAAAAGGCTACTTCAGTGCAGCCACATACAACACCAGCACCTTGAAGCCTTCAAAAAACCTCCACAGGATGTTCTGTGTATTATTATTCTTTATTCCTCTATCTGAGAGTGCAGCTTGCTGTTACTGTATGCTGGCTATTTGGTTCCGCTTCTTGAATATTTTTATATATTATTTTTTGGTGGTGGGGGCTTTTCAAGCCTTTATTAGTTTTTTATGAGACGGTATAGTGGAGGGGAGACAGGAAGTGAGTTGGGAGATAGAGAGAGACGGGGAAGGGCTGGCAAAGGACCCGAGCCGGAAACGAACTCGGGTCGGCCACGTAGCAGACGAGTGCCCTACCTTTAGCGCCGCCAGAGATTCTTTATATAGAGATATGCCAACATAATAGGTTTCTATGGGCACCTAACGTGACCAGGTTCCGGTCTGCCTAAAGGGCCGTGTCATAATGCTCCTACAATGAATAGAACAGTCCTTAGGTCTGCCTAAGGGGGGGCATAATAGAACCAGGAAACAATGGGCCAATGGAACCTCTCTCTCTCTACTCTCTCTGGCGCCGCGTCTAGAATCATACATTTCCTCAAACTGTGTTGTTGACCATATTGAGAACTGATCCATCATCATGAGTTCCGGACTCGGACCTTTGCCTCGAACTGTGTCGCTCGCTGTTGTCTAATTTTTCTCTTCTTCTTTGTTGTTCTTCTTTTTAGCCCATTTCTCTTGACTCTGAGTCATTTGGTTTCCTGCTTTCATCTGGCTAATGCATCTCTATTTAGCATCCATTACGCCGTCTTTGCTTTGAGGACCCTGCTTGTTATAAATACAGAACTCGGCTCAAAAGACTCGTCTGTATGAATGAACGAATGAATGAATGAATGAATGAATGAATGAATGTATAAATGAGCCCCGTTCGTTCTTGTCTTGTCTTTTCTCACAATTCCTCTCTATAATCAAGCCCCTATTTCCCCCGTCTCGTCTGTGTGTATTGTGAAAGACCAGGCACCATCATACAGTTACGTATGGAGCAAACAAAAGACTGGGGAGATGGATTTGGCATAAATGCAGATGTTTCTTTTTGATCCAGCTGTATTTTTGCGTTTTAAAAAGGGCTGTTATAAAAGACGTGATGTCGTAACGCTCGCTGCTCATGTAACTTGCTCGTGTGTGTGTGTGTGCGTGCGTGTGCATGCGTGCATGCGCGTGTATGCATGCACGCACGCGAGTGTGTGTGTGTGTATGCGCACGAGTGTGTGTGTGCGAGTGTGCGTGCACGCGTGTGCATTTGTGTGTGTGTGCACACATGTGCGTTTGTGTTATATGTTATCATGATGTCTTTTTCTTAATCAAACAATGCCATTTTTACTGTTTTTGATGGACCACACAGAATAGCATGACAACACGTATGTCAATGTGCCTTAAACATTGTATCAAGCCGCCATCTGCCTTTCTTTCCAAATAGTGACTAAACTAACCATAATTATTATTATTTTTTAAAGTATGTTTTGGGGGCTTTTTGGGCCTTTATTATGGCAGGATAGTGTGAGAGGAGACAGGAAACAAGCTGGAGAGAGATATGGGGTAGGGCTGGGAAATGACCCCAACTGGACTGGAACCGGGGTCCCCATGGGCATGCAAGCCCAAATGTGGGGGGCTTAGCGCGCTGCTCCACAGCGCCCCCCTCTAACCATAATTATTGATATGAATGATATGACGATATGAGTAGGTGACTCTTCTCCATGTCATCCATTTTGAATTACCAAAGACAACTTTGGCTGCAAAACTTTAACTTAACTGTACTTTGGTCAGACCAGTAAATATTGCTTTAGTACTTGATCAAATCCTCATGAAGGGATCCAATTTTTCTGAATATTCATCATACATTTTGGATTTAAACAACTGGCGAAAAGGAAGAAAGGAGTCACACACAAAAGCTGAATGCAAAATCAAAATTGTATTAAACAAAGCCGAATAAAGTAAATAAAACCGACAGACAAGGGGCAAACAAATTTAAACAACTTAAATTACACACTACTCTGCCCTTAAATTGTTATTTAGTGGTCATTTTTCTACCCAAAACCACTGTGCTGTTGTTTGCTACACCATGTGTTAATCCCCTTGGAAGCAAAGTGTGACTCTGGCTACTTGATTGTGTATGTGTGTGCATGCGTCCGTGCAAGTGCGTGTGAGTGAATGTGTGTGTAAATGTGTGTGTGCATTTGTGTGCGTGCGTGCGAGTCTGTGTGTGCACGCGTGCGATTGTGTGTGTGTGTGTGTCTGTGTGTGTGTGTGTGTATGTGTGTGTGTGTGTGTGTGTGTGCGTGTGCGTGTGCGTGTGCGTGTGTGACTGCCCCTGGCGAAGGGCTGGTCTCCGAGCGATTAAGAAGCAGAAGAATGGAGGAGTCAGCCAGGGTCACAAATACTGTGTGTGTGTTATGTATGTGTGCGTGAGTATCCTTGTGGATACATGGACGTGTTGGCGTGCGTGCGTGTGTGTCCATATTAACATGTCTGCTCATCTCCACCTCCTGTTGTTTGCTGATCTATAACTGAAGAGTTCAGATGCAAAACCCCCTAACTCCATTTCTGAAGACCTGCACTTCTATATCTTTAGAGAAGTTTGGTTTACATTCATGTACTTGATAATACATATAAATAGTTATATTACATAAATAAAATGAAAAAATATGCAATTTTGATAGCTTTGTATTAAATAAAAATGAATTAAGATTATTTTCTGAAATGGCACTTAGGGGGTTTTGCATCTGAACTCTTCAACTATACTGTATCGTACTGTACTATACTATACTATACTAATAATCTTGTTACACATGAATTTTGATAAGAAAATGTAAAATACAACATGTTTTCTAAAAACGTGGTTTAGTTTTGAAATATTTTATTTATTATATTATTGTTGTTACTAACATTATTACATCATTCATTTCCTGTATCAGAATAGCAAACATATGAGTTGCAGCACTGCACTAGAAAGCCGTATGGCAGTTACTCCATGTAGTGAAGGGGAGTAGAGTTGCCCTGCTGGGACTCGAACCCAGACCTTCTGGGGTAGTAAACTGGGGCAACTCTACTCCCCTTCGCTACAAATGGTGTCAGAAGTGGGATGGCTACCGTGAGGGCATCGGAAGCGTACCCATTGTGTGTGAGCCGTAATTCCATGTGAGGGGCCCCCAGGATTGGTGACCCCGGTGTGAGGGACCCCAGTGATGGGTGAAGCATTGATGACGGGGCACACTGGATGGGAGAAGCATGATGGGCAGTTGCGTGAGGGACACCATGAGTGTGTGAAGCGCACGGGTGCGCTTCCCGAAGGGGAAGGCAGTGTGATGGAGTGACCATCACTAGGGTTGTGGATGCGTTCTGAGTAACATGCCATGAAGCCTGGCTCTTTGGTGTAGCGGTCAGAGCCCCAGTTTACTACCCCAGAAGGTCTGGGTTCGGGTCCCAGCTGGGCAACTCTACTCCCCTTCGCTACACTCCACCTTTTGTCAATTGAGTTTAGAGTAGACATTGACTTTATAATATGTCTATTTTGTTTTGTGACACGCCTTGTGTTTTCTACTGCTGCATTCAGTTTTTTTTAAATGTACTAAAACTACATTAAAAACCCAAGTTACTCTTAAACCCACGTTTGAATGGTCAGCCAGCATGGTAAACATTAGGCAAGGCAAGTTCATTTGTGTAGCGCATTTCATATAGAGATTTAATTCAATGTGCTTCACAAAAAAGAAGAAAAGTAAAAAGAAAGGAAACAAGAAAGAAGAAAAAATTATGGAATTGGTCCCCATTTTCCATTCTGTGGTGGCAACAGTTCTTAATGTTTTGCGAGGTGAGATCTTATTTCATTGTAGTCATTCTTATTCCAGCATGCAGGGCCGCTGACGGCTTTGGCTGGGCCCAGGACAAAGACCCATGAAGTGGCCCCAGACCCAATACATACAATGTAATGAGGATCCAATTCTGCGCCCCCACTCTCTCTGGGCCCGGGAGAATTCGAGACGATTCGTCGAATGAATTGGTGAGAGGGGACCATTCGAACAAAACGTTGGACCATTCGTAGAAGGCATGGGGCGTTTCGTGCAGTACCTGAGGATTTTTCGTCGAAGACCTAAGGACGTTACGTTCAATCCATGCAGACCTTTCGTGTAACTGGGCAGATGTTTAGTTTAGTCTGCCTATTTTATTAGCCTATTATTTTTTTATATTTTATCAAACTTGTGTGCCTACCACCACAATGCAATGAAAACAAAAATCGAACCATGTAGAAAGTGCGTGCGTCTCTATTTTTTTAAATTAATTATTAATTTTAGTTCAGGCTGCTTTTTTATCATTAGGCCTATTTTATAGCCTATTTTATATATACTATATTGTAACGGACTGCCTCTGCCTCCTCCGGAGTGAGATAACAGCGTTACCCCCTGTGAACTACACGCGCAGCCTATAAAATGGAGTTAATTTCAAATGGCGGGTGAGACTGTCAGGAAGCAACAAGCCGAGAGAGCAAGAGAGAGGGAACCATGAAGTGTGCGCCGAGAAGATCACCATTCGCAAGAATCGCTAAAGCCAGACATTGATGTGAGCTGTTCCAAATTGAGAGGGTTTTGCAAAAGTGCACTACTAAACGTAAGAAAAGATATTCGTTGTGTTGATATGAATTATTTCTAGTGTGTTGGTCACTGATTTTTATTCATTTTTGGAAAGGTAGGCAGTCTTGCTGCCTGGCTGGCGCCCATCTCATAACTACAGTCGTTTGCACCACTACAATATCAACGAAATGTTTTAAAATGTACGACATCAATTTAAAGGTAGGCCTAAGGGATAATGTATTGTCCACACATGAATAAGAAAATGTTTCCCTACGGGGCGAATAACACCCCCGACGCCGAAGGCGGAGTGCTGTTATCTCTGAAGGGAAATGTATTTTCCGTAGTCACGTGTGGACAATACATTATCCCGCTTATCCCGCCCTTACCAACATTATAAAGCATACATAGTTAACCATAGTTTATAGCGTGCGCAAAGAAAGATAGTTCGTGGAACGCTCATAATTTAAACAGGTTAACAAGCAACATGGTTTGGCTACTTTCTAACTTGTTACAGCCACATTGCGCTTCAAACTGTTTGCAGGCTGCCTCGTTCACCGCGCGATATCTACTAAACTCGGGTTCATAACATGATCATTTCTATCTAATCGGCACAGTATTCCAGAAAAAAGCATAGACAACCCAAACACTGATGTGCGCCCTGACCACCATCATTAGCCTATCGACCCTGATACAGGCAGAGCCTATCAAAGGGCGTTGAACACAATGGCTATGGACCTTTTCAGTAGGCTATGGTTGGGGAAGTAGGGCCTGCGTCGTGATTCACCGTTGGTGTTTGTATCAGCACACCAAAAGTTACCTCACTAACGTTAATGATGTTCTTTGCTGAGTAACCTAGCCAAATATATCCAGATAATCGTGAATTATGCAAAATAAAGTCTGCCAACATGTATTGCCATTCTAGGAGCGATAAGGAGAATGCCGCACAGGCGCGGAGAAAGGGTTCCTTTGACACAGAGAATGCTCTGTGTGGCTGCGCGCATGCAGTGTTTAGTTTGCAGGTATCAGGCAAATAATGGTGATCGATACGCCCTAGGTCCATAAGACTAACAGTAAAACAGGGACAATGACAAAAGGGATGAATTGCTTGAGGAAATCAAAAGGGACAGAGCGAAGTTATGACAACAAATTGACGTGCACCATTATGCAAGGCTACATGTAGTTATGATGGGTTAACCACTCAGTTACCGTTGCATTCATAATATGTAGCCTATGATAAAGATGACTTCAGCGCAGGATATCAGAAATAAACAAGACAGCGCAGATGGCTTTTAATTTTTAACATGGCCACATTATGCGTCAATACGCCAATGCGTATTAGGCTATTTATCATGAAACCTCAAATCGGAAGTAGCCTTATCTTGTACCCAGCACTTTTCAAACCTTACACGGGTTTATGGTAATTGTCCGGGCCAGCACTTTTGAAATCAAACGGACGCCCTTGCCTGCATGACATGTCATTTGCATGATAAGAGCACGGACGATCATGGACATACGATGGTACACACATAGCCACACACGCACACAACACGGTTCAGTTCAACGTTTATTGACCAGCAAGCGAGCAGCGCAGTACCAGCTGATTTGCTCTGGAATCTCGAAATGAAAACTGACTTTTCTTGGGAAAAGTGTTGCAAGAACATTGAACTCATTTAGTAGGCCTATCATTGTGCCAAGCGTGTGTCGCAATATTGTACTGGGGATATGTGTTGGGGAGGGCATTAACATTAGGCCTATGACAAAAACATTATCGGGGAGGATTGAGGATAAATCTTACACGTTTCCTTATTAATGGAAAATTAATTCCATGCTAATTCCAAGTATTCAAGAACCTAAACAATATGTAATTGCTCCACAGTTCAAGGGTTAGGCTATGGATATTGACACCTTTCCTCCGCGATCGCGGATAGCCCCCACCTTTGCGCTTCTCATCTGGCTGTCACGATATGGAACGGGAAGAGACAGTTCAAGACAAGCGGCATGACTGCAATTGTCAATACAGTAGCCTAAAAAACTGTTAACTGTTCAGCGGTGTGTAGTCAAATTATCACAGCGGTGGTAGATGATTTTATGAAGACCTGGAGGACAAAAACCAACAGACACAATTGCTGAGTGTGTATGCAGTATTTGTAACGAATGATTCTCCTGCCAGGATAGCGTTGGACTACAGAATAACCCATTTACATGTTGAATGTTGAGAGGAGGCATTTTGAAAAGTCGAAGACCTATTCACGAGGATATCATAGCTACCTTTCCTTGTCAATGTCCCATGCACTACAAAATATTCCAGAACCTCATCTGCGAAAGCTTTTTTTTTTAATGTGGTACACTTCAAGCTTCACAAAACCCACTGGTTAACAGCAGGTTTTACGCACACATTTCGAAGCGGTTAATCACAGATGCTGCTCTCTTCCTTGCTCTCCCTTGCACCCCAACGTACACTGGGTTTAATACACCCTGCAATACTGGCAAACTATTATTCAATTACCATTTCATTTGTTCATGCAAAGACGCGGCAGAGAGAGAACGCGCTCCTGTGCAGTGTTAACGTAGCGATTTAACGTCTCTCTCTCTCTCTCTCTCTCTCTCTCTCTCTCTCTCTCTCTCTCTCTCTCTCTCTCTCTCTCTCTCTCTCTCTCTACTGTAGCCATGGGCTTAACACAGGGGTTCTGTAATGTTTTCAACACTGTTAGGACCTATATTGTTTTCTGGCTCATGCGCGAACTATTTGTTGTCATTCAGAATCAGAAACATCAAAGTATCGGGAGACAGCTTTCTCTTGTTGCTGGTGCTTCGCATCTAAAAAGTTACCGGAAAGTCAGAAAACTCGCTGCATGACAATGTGCTCAATGGTCAATAGCCTACTTCTAGATGCACTATAGTCTAATCAGACGCGCGATGCTCTGATTCAAAGCGAGCACAAGGGTCAATAGCCTACTTCTAGACACATTAAACCGCACTGCTTTGATTCAAAGCGAGCAGGAGGCATTTTGACGATTTTTTTTTAAAATTTCACCTCTTACAATAGTGTCCAGTCCAGTGAATGATCCTGCATCCATGGCTAATTGGATAAAGCATACTAAGTGGATTTATCACATGTGAAACGAGAAGGCAGAAAGTGCAATTAGTTAATAAATGAAACAGTGTACACGTCAGTGCTGGTAAAAAAAGAGTTTTAATGACTTGCACAAAGTTGATGCTCGTTTGGTGAACTTCAAAACCTGCGCTGTATTCAATAAAAGCTGGGCATAACGCACATAAAGGACTGAAAATGAAAATACCCCTATATGTGGTACATATTCTATGTTGTAGCCTACTTCAGTTGTTGGTACCCAGACTTGCATTTTGTCGAGTAATGTCCATTTGAACCTCACGTGAAAGTAACGGGGATTGTGCTGCATTTGGTGGATGGAGCTGATATTACGCATATAATTCTACTGAATAAACATCCAACTGCGACCCAAACGGTAACTTGTCGTGGTAGTCTATGTCGAATATGCCTTAATTTGGCTGTTTGCTATTCGCCTCTGGCATCATCCGAGCATGTGTAGTGCGAGACGCCATTATGACCGTTGCGCGTAAATATTTGCAAGACGATGGGGCCGTCAAACACAGTAGGCTATGGATACTTATTTAACGACTTTAATGAAGATGTCATGTAGACTGTTTGACGGCCCCTTCCATAGGACAGCATCCATCCATCTATCCATCCCTTCCTCATCTTTACGCGCAACGGTAATAATAGCCATTACTTTTCTTGTAGACGTTGCGCATAATATTTTATTCATTATCGACTTATTTCAAGCAGCATTCCACTGTCCACTCTGCGTGGCCCTGTTGAAAACATGCATGGTTGCCACCACTTAAAAAGGTGCTTGGAGAGGAGGCAAAACTGGTACAATTTAGGCTGCATTAAAGCATACACGTTAGCTTTCACGTTGTGCGATGGATGGAGACAAGTTTGGAATCGCTCCCTCTCTCTCCCTCTCTCGCTCACACACACACGCGCGACATAATTCTCTGCACTTTTTGCAAGACTCTACTGTCACTTGACTCGTCTTATTGGATACCAGCCAAAATTGTAAGCTAGATAGCCAATAGTTTCGATTGTGCTGCTTGAACTGGAGGTATTTAAACTGCTAAAATGTAGGCTGCATTAAAGCATCCGCACGTTTGTGCGATGGGTGGAGACAACTTGGGAATCGCTGTAAGTTAGAGATTTTTTTTAAAACATAGGCTGGCAAGATGTAAATGACCTGCACTGCTTGAAAAAGACGATCGACTATGTGCCCCAGGCATCTTAAATACTAAAAACTAATAGGCGGATGGCGGGTGGATTCGGTTTTGGAAATTGGAGAAAAAACATTAGGGCGGGTGGATAGCAGGTGGATTAGAAATTCTAAGAAGCGGTTGCGGATGAAATAATACATCCACCGCGCACCTCTAGGCCTACTCCACACGTAGGTATATTCCAGACCTACAGAAGACGGTAGCTAGAAGCGTTCATCTAAAAAGTTACCGGAAAGTCAGAAAACTCGCTGCATGACAACCAAATGTGCTCAGTAGACGCACGCTGCCCTGATTCAAAGCGATTCCCGCCTCTCTGCCCGCAGCTGGGGCTAGGGCCTACTCAAATACTGTTCCAGAAATGTAAGGAGTAGAAAGTAACATAGGCCTACAGATATTTGTCAAAAATGTAACGGAGTAAAGTAACGGCGTAAAAGTGAAAAAAAGCTTCTCAAATATTGTTCCAGAAATGTAAGGAGTAGAAAGTAACCTAGATAATTGTCAAAAAATGTAACGGCATAAACGTAAAAAAACCGACAACATACCAGTTAAAATGAGTAGGCCTAAGTACATTTTATTTATGAAGCACATCTGAAAACAGCAAAAAAAAAAAACCATTTGATTTACATACTAGATTACTAGATAGGCCTACTAGATACATAGAGAGAGAGAGAGAGAACGCGCTCCTATGCAGTGTTAATATAGCGATTTCACTTCTCTCTCTCGCTCTTAGTGTTTTTGTTTTTGTTTTACTGTAGCCATGGACTTAACACGGGTGCAGGGGTTCCATAATGTTTTCCGACACTGTTATTTTTTCTGCCTCATGCGCGAACTATTTATTGTCATTCAGTTTGTGCCGTTATTAGGCCTAGGCCTATATGAATCGCGGGTAAATCAGTTATATATTAGTTATATATTTAGACTTCGAACAAAAGAAATAGGCCTAGGACACACGGGAATAATAGGATATAAAATAGGCAGCCTGACTGGATCGATGGACGATTTCCAACAATAAAAGACAGGATATGAAACAAAATAGGCAGCTTATTCAATTAATAAAACTATAGCCCAAGAACATTGCCTCGCTGGGCAGGGAGAGAGAGAGAGAGAGAGAGAGAGAGAGAGAGAGAGAGAGAGAGAGAGAGAGAGAGAGCGGTCCAGTGTTAATGTAACGATTTAACTTCTCTCTCTCTCTCTTTACTGTAGCCATGGACTTAACACAGGTGCATGGGTTCTGTAATGTTTTCAACACTGTTATATGCATAGTGCTCTGGCTCATGCGCGAACTTTGTTGTGTGTAAGGCAGACAGCATTCTCTTGTTGCTGGTGCTTCGCATCTAAAAAGTTACCGCCCAAGAACATTGCCTCGCCGGGCAGAGAGAGAGAGAGAGAGAGAGAGAGAGAGAGAGAGAGAGAGAGCGCTCCTATGCAGTGTTAACGATTTAACTTCTCTCTCTCTCTCTTTACTGTAGCCATGGACTTAATCGTAAAAACAACAACAACATAGCCTACCAGTAAAAACGAGTAGCCTAAGTACATTTTATTTATAGATTTACATGTTTAAATCAACAAAAAACAAATAGGCTATTTAAAATAGGCTAGACAAAACCGTTCAAATGAACATATTTAAATAGACAAAACCGTTAAAATGAGCATGAAAAAAGCTGATTCTAAGAAAACCCGTTAAAATGAGCATTAAAAAATCTGATTTACATTTCTAATATAGGCAGACTGAAGGGACCTTTAGTTGAAACCTAAGGATCTTTAGTTCAATTTTAAGGACCTTTCGTTGGCTTTTGCGGTAGACGGACCATCCTCGACTAAAGATCCCCAGCCTTATACTAATGGTCCAACGTTTTGTTCGAATGGTCCCCTCTCACCAATTCATTCGACGAAAAGACCTGATACGGCCCGGGACAAGTGAGCCCTTTGTCCCCCCCTCTCGACTCTCCTGCCAGCATGTAGGGCAATGTTTCCCAACCTTTTTTGTCTTGTGTACCCCCTAGCCTTTTCATTGTGCCATGAGTACCCCCTAAGTCAAGTTCTATATCGCTTTCTCCATCCCAATGTAACTAAGCTCCATATGTTTGTTAAAATTAAAATTTTCCAAGTACCCCCTGCAGTGTGCTCGCGTACCCCTAGTGGTACACGTACCCCTGGTTGGGAAACACTGATGTAGGGTATGGCCAGCAGGATGCAGGGATTTGTTTCCATAGCACTGCTTTGGTATCTACCTTTATCTTTAAGGCGTGATCTTATTGCATTGCAGCAGGTGTTGAGTATTGAAGGTGAGTGACAAGCCAGCGTAGCATGACAACCTCCTCCAGGCATGCTAGCAGTAGTAGTACACCGTGCCTACTCATCTGTGTTAAACCGTGTGTGTGTGTGTGTGTGTGTGTGTGTGTGTGTGTCTGTGTCTGTGTCTGTGCGCGTGTGAGAGAGAGTGTGAGTGTGTGTGTGTGTGTGTGTTAGCCTTCCCCGCGTGCGTGCGTGTGTGCCTTCCCTACGTGTGTGTGTGTGTGTGTGCATGCGCATGCATGCTTGAAGACACATTGATTTCTGTATGGATGGACGCACCGAAAAAGCGTCCTACCTGAACATCTAAGCAGAAGCCTATTGAAACCTGTTGCTCTGCAATTACCCACAAAAGCAGGCAGACCCATCAGATCCTGACAGGCAAGCGTGTGTGTGTGTGTGTGTGTGTGTGCGTGTGTGTGTGTGTGTGTGTGTGTGTGTGTGTGTGTGTGTGTGTGTGTGTGTGTGTGTGTGTGTGTGTGTGTGTGTGCGTGTGCGTGCGTGTGCGTGCGCGTGCGCGCTGGCTCGCAGGCCTAAAGAAAATGACAATTGATGTACCAATGTATTCACTGGGCAAAATTATACCAAGGTGTGTGTGAGAGAGATAGTGTGTGTGTGTGTTGGCTCGCAGGCCTAAAGAAAATGACAATTGAAATGAAAATGACAATTGATGTACCAATGTATTCACTGGGCAAAATTATACCAAGGTACTTTTTTTTGGGCTGTCATTTCTTTCAAATCAACCAGTGTTGTATTTTTGGTATGTGTGTGAAATACATAATCCCCTATTAATGCAGTTGAAATTCAAATTCAGGCTAAAATTATGTTTAATTAACATCTGGTAGGGGGGGGGGGGGGGATAATCATCAAGTTCCAAATTTCAACACGCCCATTTGGGACTTGATTAACACTATAAATACAAGAACTTTGACACCAAAAGTAACTCTGTATCTTGAAAATAACCCCCCACCCCTTGAAAATGAAAAAAATAACCCAAAAGTGACATTTTCTGCCCATTCCGCCTGGTATGCATAAGCTATTTTTACTGTTTGCTTATATACCATGGCATAAATGCCTTTAAATCCATTTGATATTTAATTAACACTATTAATAGAAGAAATGTTACACCTCAAAGTGACTCTGTATCTTGAAAATACCCCCCCCCCCCTCTTTAATATTAAGAAAATAACACAAAAACAGAGTTTTTTTTTAACCTGTTCTGCCCTTTGTATGCATTCACTATTCTTACAGTCTGCCAATACTGTATATATTACAGGCTCTAGGCCCAATAAGAGGACATACAACATTGGTGTATTCAGGTAAAGTGGGCCACTTTGGGCCATTCACTTGCAAAAAAGTGGCCCAATTTCCCTGAATTCTCCATACATGAAAATAGACATCAAAAGAAGGAGAGAGGGGGGAGAAATGTTGCATACGCATGTACAAAAATACCATCAGTCATGACAGTCTTAAGAGGCAGCCATACCAGTGCTTCTACATGATTGATATCTGACAGAGCTGCATCTGGGGCTTGTGAGAATCCTTATAATACAGTTTTGAGACAGTTTTCCAGACGACAAATGAACTTAAGCATCAACTTCTTAAAGAGAGCCTGTAAATTACTTAGTCCTGAGTCACAAAATACTTTACTAGCACTGCACCTTCAAGGGGTTTTCAGCAATATATCAAGAAATCATTATATTACTTCATTATGCTACTTGGAATTTACGCAGGGTCTTTTTTGTAGCTGACCCATAATGGGGCTGAATACAGAGGAGAAACAAGTTTACTTTCACATCATCAGAACAAACTTGTCTAACTAACATTTTTGCTTGGACATGCAACACTCATCTCTGTCTATATGTCAGTATCATCTCCCTTCTCAGTGATAATGTGCCCAAGATATTTTGTACTGCTTGATACACATATTGATTGCCCTGGCAGATAAAACGTTTGAACTTTACAATCTTCCTGGGCTCTATATATAAACACAACACTATTTTTTTGCATTATACTGTACATCAAAATCAACCCCATGCTCAGAGCACACATTCAGGAGTTGCTGAAACCCAACAGTGCTGGGGGACATAATGGCCTGATCATCTGCATACATCAAATGGTTTAAAACCGTGTTTCCTATCAGACATCCTGTCTTACACCTCCCCAGTTGTTTGGAGAGGTTTTCTATGTAGGCTATTGGTTGAACAGGGCTGGAGATAGGAGTCCCCCTTGTCTAACTCCACTGCATACACAGAAAGGAGTAGATCGACTGTTTCCACATTTCACCTGCATTTGTTGATTTGCATATCAGTAAACCAGAATCCGTATGATGCACCTCAAACTTTTCCACAACTAGAGACAGAATTAAGGTCTCAATTTGCTGTAGAGCTGCCCTTTTGCTTTCTGTAAAGGGGTGGGGAACCTTTTTAATTCGAAGTGCCACTTTGGATTGCTTCAAGGGTCGTAAAAGTCCTCCAAGGGCCGTAACTATGAACGCAAACCAGGATTTCCCCCTGCACTTCAGGCCTATATTGAAGGCAGCCACCTTTACAACAGACCCTACCATCTCTAGGTCCCCTGAATATAACTGAATTGTATTGCAGATGGAATTTTAAGATTCCTTTACAAAATATGTCATAGTTCATATGAAGCTGCATAATATTCAAATTATATCGGGGCATGGATAAAACGGCCTCGAGACATACAGTCCCAAGAAAAAGTTTGTACACCCTTTGAAATGTCTTACCTTTCTGTTAAAATTGGTCATAAAACATGGTCTGATCTTCCCGGAAATCACAAGAAGGAACAACCAGAGTCTGCTTTAACTAATTCAACCCCAGGATTTACAAGTTTTCATATTGTCATTGGCCATAAGATGTAAACATTCACAGGACAGCAAGGCATAAGTAAGTACACCCTAGCATTCAATAGGTTTTAACCCTAAGTTAGTCACAATAACCTCAACCAGATGTTTCCTGTAGTTGCAGATCAGATTAACAAAACAATCTGGATGTATCTGGTCTCCCTCTTCTTTAGAAAACTGCCTCTCGTCAGCAAGGTTTGTGGGATGTCTGGAGTGCATAGCTTTCTTGACTTCATGCCATATAATCTCAATTGTTTTTTGTCAGGGCTTTGACTGGGCTATTCCAGAATGTGTATTTCATTATTATGAAGACATTCTAAAGTCGATTTGCTTCTAAAGTATGGGTTGTTGTCACATTTCAGGACCCATACTCTTGTGTGCTTCAACTGTTTGACAGACTATCTCACTGTTTTCAGTAAAATATCTCAATAAACTTCTGAGTTCATTGTTCCACTGATAATAGCAAACTGAAAAGGGCCTGAGGCAGGAAGGTAGCCGCATATAATGATGCTCCCGCCACCATACTCAAAGGTGGAGATGATGTTTTGGTGAAGGTGTGGTTCTCCAGTTCTCCTCCAAACATGACATTGTGTGTTCCCCTGAACAATTCAACTTTGGTTTCAACGTTGGTCTACAGAATATTTTGCAGTAATTCTATAAAGCATATAAATGCTTTTTCACAAACCTCAAAGGTGCAGCAATATTTTTTTGGACAGAAACCCCATTAATTTTAGATTGACAGAATTAATCCCATTTTTAGCTATTCTTGGTTACATCTCCTCTTCTGAGTATGGTGGCGGGAGCATCATTATATGCGGCTTCCTTGCTGCCTCAGGCCCTTGACAGTTTGCTATTATCTGTGGAACAATGAACTCAAATTTATTGTGATATTTTACAGAAAAAACGTGAGGAAGTCTGTCACACAGTTGAAACACACAAGAGTATGGGTCCTGAAATGTGACAACAACCCATACTTTAGAAGCAAATCGACTTTAGAATGGCTTCATAATAATGAAATACACATTCTGAAATAGCCCAGTCAAAGCCCTGACAAAAACAATTGAGATTATATGGCATGAAGTCAAGAAAGCTATGCACTCCAGACATCCCACAAACCTTGCTGACGAGAGGCAGTTCTCTAAAGAAGAGGGAGACAAGATACAAACAGATTGTTTTGTTAATCTGATCTGCAACTACAGAACAAGTCTGGTTGATGATAACTGAGGGTTAAAACCTACTTAATGCAAGGGTGTACTTACTTATGCCCTGCTCTCCTGTGAATGTTATGGCCTTATGACCAATAAAAATATGATAACATGTAAATGTTTGGGTGGAATTAATTAAAGCAGACTCTGGTTGTTCCTTCTTGAGATTTCCGGGAAGATCAGACCATGTTTTATGATCAATTTTGACAGAAATGTAAGAAATTTCAAAGGGTGTACAAACTTTTTCCTGGGACTGTAGGTTCCCCACCCCTGTCCTAGTATATGGCACTGTATATCCTTGTAGTATCCTTGTCAAAGACCTCATCAGATTCCCCAGCACTTTTCCAATGTCCAAACATAGTGTTGCCTACTTCTATCACAGCTGAGCTCGCCTCACTGATAGAATATGACTGTCTGCTGGGAATTTCAATGGTTTTCTTGCAGTCAACCAGCAGCCACTATGTATTATGTAAATGTACCTTATCACATTAGAACATTGCAACATCTGACAGGTGAACCAAAGTATTCTCTTAAGATGTGTATATGTATCTTTAATGATAAAAGGGGGGAAATGGGGCAAAAAATATGTCCGATTTAGTTTTTTGGGTGGGGTGGGGGGTTTATTTCATGATAGGTACCAACTTCCAATACAAAATATCTCTCAAATGACCCAATGCACCATCCCTGAAGTGGGCGTAATCATTTTCATTTTAGGCCATTTTAGGCCATTTATCCCCCTCCCCTACATCTCGGTGATCATCTCTTTCGTACAATTTATATTCCGTTTGATACACATTCCAATGAACATAATTCTGCATACTTGATTGCCCTTAACTGAGTGAGATTGCTTTAAAAACGGTGTGCGTGGTGAAGGCCTCGTCAGGGCTGCTGGCTGCTTTTGCCGGGCACAAGACAAAGTCATCTGGAAGGGCCCCTCTCTCAAAACAATGTTAATGTACTTTTAGAGTACTTTTATTAATCCCGAAGGAAATTATTATTAATACTATTACTACTAATAATAATAATAACTAGGGATGCAAATTATCGATTAATTCATTAATCATTAGTTGATAGCCTTATCGATCGACTTACGATTAATTGATAAGCGGCGTTTTCCCCCCGAAATCTCAATGTTTCTCGAAAAAATAACTACTAAATCTAATTTTTAAAATTAAAAATTGAGATAAAATCCCACATTTAAATTGGTTCTATTTCAATTATTTAATCCAAAGGTGTTTTAATTATTCCCACTATTCACACTCCTCTTCACACACACTTTTCACATGCCTATTTCACCTGGGTTTCTTGTAGGTTGAATTGTCGATTAATTGCGATTAATGTTTTTTAATCGATTAATGCATTGTTCGATTAAAGTCGATTAATCGATTAATCGTTTGCATCCCTAATAATAGCGAGTATAATAATAGTATTAACATTAAATCAATAATAAATAATGTTCCTTAATTTCCTTATTAAAAGTACTCTACTCGATGTAATGAGAACCCAATTCTGGGCCTCCTCTTTCCCTGGGCCAAGGACCACTGGCCCCTTTCTTACCCCCCTGTCGGCTTCCCTGTTCCTCACAGATGGCTGCTTAAGGAAATATTGGATGGCAATATAAAGACTCCAAATCACATCTTGGCATATCCCACGTTAAATTTGTATTACATTACATAACATTACTACATCATTTCTGGCAGGCATACCGTGAGTGTTTAAGTGGAAATGCTTATTTTAAGACATGAGCAACTGTTGCCTCAGTCCACAGAATGCAACAATATTACGTGATAAAGCCTGATGGGACTGATGGTTTTATTAATCCTCTATTGTCAGGAATGGACACCACTGTTTTGTTTTTCCATCACACACAGGCTACCCTTTGACATTTGTCTCTAAAGACAAATTGCATTTATTTGACACAGACAAATGGACGCAAGAAAACAAACAATTTTATCAAGACACTATGGTCAATTCATGGTCCATTTTATTTAGCTGTACAAACAGCTCCTTCTTTCTTTTCTGGCTTTCTGCACTGGCGGATTTCCAAGACCTCCACAAATCATGTCCCTTGATTTATTGCTGTGTGTCATAACAATAATTAAATTTAATTGTCTACCAGAGGTCAAATTGAAGGTCGAATCGAATGTGCGTTTTCAAAAAGCGTTTGACCTTGTCAGTGACTGTGACTGAATGCCTCATGACCTTTCATTTGCAAGAGGGCTAGCATTCTTTTAGAAGAGAACTGAATGTGACACGTACAAACACACACACACGCACACGCACACACACAGACACACACACACACACTCACACACGCTCCAGACAGATTTACACAATGAAGCTACAATAATTGCAGACATTTCCTTGAAATTCAAGGTGCAGATTTCAACACTGTACACTAGAGCGATGACATTTTACAACAGTATCACAAAAGCGTGGTCATATCTGGTAATGTAGTAAGTAATGATTCTCATCCCGTTTGCTTTGCAGAGCCACATGTCTGGCGAGAGCCAAGTTGCACATCACCGCCTTGTTTCTTTTTTAAAAAAGATATTTTTTGGTGTTTTTTACTTTATTTATGATAGTATAGTGAAGATGGTGACAGGAAGCGAGTGAGGAGAGAGACGGGGAAGGACCGGCAAAGGACACGGGCCGGGATTCGAACCCTGGTCGGCCGCATAGCAAATGAGTGCCCTCACCGCTTGTTTCTGATGTTTCCGCCTCCTTCTGACTACAAATCTAGCATCAGCGTTACTAGTTCTGGCCAAGTCATGGTAGTCAAGAGCTTGCCGTTTCTGATTCGCCTCAGGTGCTCTAGAATAGATCAACTCTCCTCGCTCCTGATTGGTCTGTCGAATTTGGCGTCTTTTCGGCCTAGCCGTGGCTCTAACGGTTGGGCACTGGACTGCTATGCGGGCGACCCGGGTTCGATTTCTGGCCCGGGTCATTTTGTGATCCTTCCCCATCTCTCTCTCTTCCAGCCATTTCCTGTCTGTTATCCACTGTCTTATCAAATAATAAGGGCACAAAAGCCCTAAAAAATAGAATTGTTGCAGAATGAAAATCTCTCACCACCACTTGTTCCTGATTGTTTTAACACATAAGTTTTTTCTTTTGCTTCAGACATGTACAAGTTTTTTTTTTTTAATCTTTTACCTGTCAAGTGAAAAGAAGTCCCGCACACTGTCCATTCTACCAACAAACTTTAATACAACGTTTCGGTCATCCGACCTTCTTCAGGTAAAGTTACTTTTAACTTTACCTGAAGAAGGTCGGATGACCGAAACGTTGTATTAAAGTTTGTTGGTGGAATGGACAGTGTGCGGGACTTCTTTTCACTTGACTGACAACCCGGCTGGGATAACATCCTACGCACCTGCCCAACTACAGAGGTGTGCAAAAGCGTCTTTATTGAACTTAAATCTTTTACTTGACATGTGGCCCTCTGATGAAGACGGAAGCTAGGCCGTTGAAAGATAACAGGTAGAAGATAACAAACACGTCTGAAGGGAAAGAAAAACAAACATGTTACTACAACACTTAGACATAATGAACGTCAGATCACCTTCACACACAGACTGCAGGGGAGGGGGGGGGGGGGGTTGGGAGACTGTGGGTGGGATGGGAAACTCTGGGATGGACAGTGTTTGTTTGATTCTTTGTCTTTTGTTGTATGAAGGCCTGGTTTCTAGGATCTATTCCTGTCTTTATTTTTATTTTTTGTTGCTTGTTGTTTTTTTGTTTGTTTGTTTGCCCTGTTGTCTTTGTTCATTAATGTTCAATAAAAAAAAGAATAAAATAAAAAGACAATGAACGTCATGCATCTACCTGATTGTGGTTTCAGAGCCGGTCTACTTCTGGCAGCAGACGGAGGCGGACGTGACGGTGTTCCTGCGACTGCCCGAGGGGGTGACCAAGGACGCCGTGTGCTACCGTCTGACGCCGGAGCGCCTGAGCGTGGGGGTGCAGGGATCCCCCGAACCCCTGCTGGAGGGGAGCCTCCACGCCCCTGTGGACCCCGACGCCAGCACATGGACCCTGGAGGACAACAAGAAGAGGTCAGAGGTCACAACACCTGGGTTACGGTAGCCTGATAAACCAGCCTAAATGTGAGATTGGATGTGTAATTTAGTCTGGCCCCGATGAATAGTACATCCGAAGATTGTTGATGAGAACAACCCGTTGTCTTTCAAACCGTGCCTGTGCCTATAGGCCAACGCTCTGACCAATCAGCGCCATCTTTCTCGTTGATGTGCTTTCCCAGTTTTGCAAGCTTCGTCGTCACTCCCTCAAAACCCTGCCCAGACCACTTGCAGCCAAAAAATGTTGGCGTCCAGTGTGTGCCACTGGTTTACTAGGCTAGCGTTATGGTAGAATTAAAATTGGGTGTCATCGGTTCAGCCGTGACTTAGTTGGCTGGGCACTGGACTGCAATGCGGTCATTTCCCGATCCTCCCCTAACTCTCTCCCACTCATTTCCTGTCCCACTCTTCAATGTCCTGACTAAATAAAGTGAAAACCCCCCAAAATATATATGTATATATATATATAAGAAATGAAGTATCATCATCATTATTTGTTTATAGGTATTTACAACAGTTCAGAACAACACCTGGGTTATGGTAGTTAAAATAAAGTATCATCATTGTTTTGATACACACATGAAACACACACACACACACGACACACGACACACGACACACGACACACACACACACACACACACACACACACACACACACACACACACACACACACACACACACACACACACACACACACACACCCAATGGAGTACATCAGCCCATTATGCTGTACAGTATGCACATTGTTCTCAAAGAAGACGGGAGGAAAACAACCACATAAATATATCCTCCTTCATCTTTGTACACACACACACACACACACACACACACACACACACACACACACACACACACACTAGGGGTGGTACGGTTCACAAAAGTCACGATTCGGTCCATATCACGGTTTCAAGGTCACGGTTTTCGGTTTTGTACGGTTCTGTTTTTTTTTTTTAAATAAATAAAATTCATTATGCACTGGAAATGTATAATATAAAAATTACAATGAAAATGTAAGCTTATCATGGGCATGTTGAATTTGACTTCATTTAACCTGTAACTGAAAGAGGAAAGATATCAATGATTTTAACATGCTTCCATTTATTTCACAAAAAGGGAGAACTAAGTCCTAACTTTTAAGTTGACAAATATTCAAATATTACATACTATAACACATTTGACGTGTAAAAATAAAACAGCTACACTCCTGTAGGCAATGGGACCATTAGGTCAGTGCAGTATGACTATTTTGGTTAATGACACACTGAGAACGAATTGTACTTTTATTTTGATACCACTTTCTGTGAGTTTTGCGCTTAGGATGAATCAGTTGCTTCCTATCATGAAACTGCCGGCCGTGAGAAGCATAGAAGTAAAATCAGAAGTCAAATTCAATTTTAAGTGAACAAGTGATAGGGTTAAGTTATGTTAAAATGTGACAGTTAAGGTAACAAATAATTTAAAAAGATTGGGTTTTTTTTAGAAGTGTATGCACAAGAATGTTTAAAAAAAAACTCCTATGAAGCTGAGCCTGTTAAAACAGTCAACTTTTATTTTGGTTAGCCTATAGTGTTAAACATCAATGTTAACTAGGCCACAGCACAAAGTCCCTTTCATTCCATCAGAGTTTAACTGGCTACATATATTTAGGCCTAACAGTTGATTCCAGTTAAGGACAGTGCAGTGAATCTGATGGATATGTTCAATTATCTCGCATTTTGCCGTCCGGAATCCCCATTCAATGCCGCGTGGATATAGCCTACACTAGGCTACTGTAACGCTACTGTAACTGTACTGTAGTCTACTTTGTTCTGCTAATCTGTCATTTTTGTAAATTCATGTTCATTTAATTTAAATTGGTCAGAATAAATAATGGGGGCAGTCACTTGCGCTCTGGAGAGAGAGAGGGGAGAGGGAGACGCTGCTGACCGACCTGCAGTTGCGCAGGCTACTGTAGCCTAGTCAGCTGGTGCATGCTGTTACATGTTGGCTGATAGAAATCAGTCTTTCCACATCCAATATCCTACGTAGTCTTTGTGTTGTATGCTTGTAAAAGTAGTAGGATTTTAATTGCGTCGTCCGCCGGTGGTCACTCTCTCTTTTTTTTTTCGAAACCGTGGG
>NC_085876.1:44154011-44156511 GCF_034702125.1 Engraulis encrasicolus
ACCTCACCACTGACGAACAGGTAAGGACTACACCTCATCCACCAGAGACTAGCACACCTCACCACTGAGGAACAGGTAAATACTACACCTCATCCACCAGAGGCTAGCACACCTCACCACACAACCTTCACCCACCAGAGACTAGCACACCTCACCACTGAGGAACAGGTAAGGACTACACCTCATCCACCAGAGACTCACACACCTCACCACTGACGAACAGGTAAGGACTACACCTCATCCACCAGAGACTAGCACACCTCACCACTGAGGAACAGGTAAGGACTACACCTCCGATACAGACCTCATCCACCAGAGACTAGCACACCTCACCACACACGAACAGGTAAATACTACACCCATTAGACTAGCACACCTCACCACACAGACCTCATCCACCAGAGACTAGCACACCTCACCCAACAGACGAACAGGTAAGGACTACACCTCACCACACAGAGACTAGCACACCTCACCACTGAGGAACAGGTAAGGACTACACCTCCGATACAGCACACCTCACCAGACAGAGACTAGCACACCTCACCACTGACGAACAGGTAAGGACTACACCCATTAGACTCACACACCTCACCCCACACAGCCTTCACCCACCAGAGACTAGTACACCTCACCACATCACTTAGACCTCACCACACAGCCTTCACCCAACAGAGACTAGCACATCTCACCACTGACGAACAGGTATGGTCTACACCCATTAGACTAGGGATGGCACAAACCGCACCGAAAACCGAAACCGTACAATTCACACACATACCGAACCGAACCGTGCAATCCGTCGCAAACCGCAATTCATGTACTGCCCAGAAAAATATGTAAAACAGAGATTCTAGGAGTATCTTATCCAGTCTCTCGGATTAAAACATAAGTGTATAAGACCAATCAGAGGATGACAGAATTAAAATCACACCATTTTCACATTATAAGCCTATACAAACCAAATGTAGGATATTTAGTGATGAGTCCGATTCTATTAGCCAATTGAAATTGGGCATTTGGAACGCTCAGACAGTGCACATCAGCTGACGACAGTTTAAGTGCAAGCGCAGGTTAGCACAAGCGGCAGTTCTCACACATGCAAAAGGTCAAATTCAACTTGCGCGCCATCACTATGACTGCAGTTATATAAATATTGTTTAATATTCCCAGTGCCCCATTTATCATGAACTAAAAAAAAGAACCGTAGAGAACCGAAAACCGTGACCTTGACACCGTGATATGAACCGAACTGTGAATTTTGTGAACCATACCACCCCTACATTAGACTCACACACCTCACCACACAGAGACTAGCACACCTCACCACTGACAAACAGGTAAGGACTACACCTCACCACACAGAGGAACAGGTAAGGACTACACCCTTTAGACACACACACCTCGACACCACACAGCCCTCATCCACCAGAGACTAGCACACCTCACCACATCACTTACACCTCACCATGGACCAACTGGTAAGGACTAAACCTCACCACACAACCTTCATCCAGCAGAGACCACGACAGATCAACAGGTTAGGCCTACACCTCACCACCAGTGATGGGCAATCAGAAGCTACAATCCATTGCCACATATTCCAAATGGAATTTGGAATGGTTTTACCTGTCCAATTCAACCAGGCGATTGCCTAATTGGACAGGTAAAACCAGGTCACTTGGAATATGCGGCTGTAGCTTCTAAATCCAGGTTGCCCATCACTGCTCAGCACACACATCTCATCTACCAGAGACTAGCGCACCTCACCACAGACCAACAGGTGGGTACACATTACTCTTACACACCTCATCACATCACTAACACAGATGCACAGGTGGGCACCAGTGTTAATTTCGTCAAACATGACTATGACTAAAATACTTCGTCAACGCTCCTTTTTGATTTTCGACATTTAGACTAAGACTTAGACTAAATTGAGAAGGCAATGACTAAAATATGACTAAGACTAAAATTGATTTTCGTCATTGTGACTAAGACTAAGACTACATATTTAAAAGCTGACGAAATTAACACTGGTGTTAAATAAAATAGAGAAAAAGAGAACCGGTGTGTGAAGAAGTTTTATTCTGTGCAGTGTGTGATATATGTTAAAAAGAGAAGCAGTGTGCGGAGAAGATTTATTCTGTTCAGTCGATGACTTGTTAAAAAGAGAAGCAGTGTGTGGATGAGTTCTATTATGTCTATGAGTTCTATTATGTACAGTGTTGACTAAAATGACTAAAAATTAGACTAAGACTAAGACTAAATTGGGAAGGCAATGACTAAAATATGACTAAGACTAAAATTGATTTTCGTCATTGTGACTATGACCACGACTACATTTAAAAAAGCTGACAAAATTAACACAGGTGGGCACACGTTAGACCTACACCTCACCACACACACACAGGTGCCTACATACCCATCACTTTACACCACGTCTCCACAGAGGAGCAGGTGGATATCCATTGCTCTTAGGTGCTGTTTCCACGTAGCT
>NC_085876.1:44164011-44209011 GCF_034702125.1 Engraulis encrasicolus
AGGCTTACAAGGTACGCAAGACAAAAAAATTGTTGGGAAACGGAACACTGTTGTAAGGTACAGTAGTTGCCAAGGCAACGAAGGGTTGTACAGTATGTTTGATTCCACATTCAGGAAGTGCAGCACATACTGTACACATACAGCACAATGGCGGCAAACTGCTGAGGACATCAAGGCCGTCCATCTCTGAGCATCCTTTTGATAGAGTGCAAGTAGGGGTTTAGGAGTCATATTGTCATGGCTCAAGGCTATCTGAAAATACTGGATATAGACCGCTTTCACATCTTAGAGACAATATAGATAGACCACACCTCCCCACACCTTAAAGGATAAATCAGGGTTTTTTTACATTTGGCACTTAATTTCACATTACACTCTCATGTTCTATCAAGATAATGGAAAAAAGGAGGCGCACACAAGGCTTGTGTGAAAAAAGTGTTTTGAAGCTGAAATTAAACAACAGAAGTCTGAGGTTAACTGAAGAAATCGAGAAACAGTTTTTTCTCCAGTTAACCTCAGACTTCTGTTGTTTAATTTCGGCTTCAATACACTTTTTCACACAAGCCTCGTGTGCGCCTCCTTTTTTCCATTATCTTGAGTGATTACTACTTTTGGGAGTGCACGCACCAAGCAATACACGGGTGTAAAGTGCAGGCGCAGACGCCGACCTTTGATGTTCTTTTGTCTCTCTCATGTTCTAGTCACCGCTGTACGTATGTTGTGTGTCATTTGGAGCTCTGACTAAGATATTCGGCCATGAAACAACCTCCTATGGGCATTTTTTTGGAAGCACAAACTATGCTGTTTTTAAATGTATTAAAATGTATTAATTTTATTTTATTTATCCATTATGGTACACTACCACTCATAACGCGAAGGTGGATTTCTTGTTTGGAAACTTCTCGGATTTGCGGGTAATACAGCTTTTGAAAGTCTGGTAAAGACGGTTGTGACGTCATGTTACGAACATTTGCCTTTTGGCAATAGGCAGCACCGTTTCAATGAGTAGCATAGTTGTAATACCTACTCTGTCTGGCCACAATCCTACACAGCGCGCCTTTAAGATCAGTGAGTCATATCAGGTCTCCTGGTGAGTCACATCTCTCATGTCATGCCTTCCTTTCATGCAGACCATTAGTTTCCTCTCTCTGAAGACAACAAGTGCAGTAGGCTACACTGCCTTTCATACATGGACACTATGCATGCTGTATACATGCTTCCGCTGTGCATTCCAGCTTTGCTTGTGGTCAAGCAGTCAAGCATTCAAGCGGTCACGCTTGCTTGCAATCAGGCATTCAACCCAGAAAGACATACAGTGCCCTCATTTCACTCTCTCCTCTGTGTATGTGTGTGTGCGTGTGCATGTGCGTGCGTGCTCGCGTGCTCGCATGCTCGCGTGCGTAACATTGACATACATGCAATGAAAATTCTGGGCCCCTCTCTCCCTAGGACCCCCACCCCTCCATTTTCCCCCTTTTTCTACAATAAATGTTATCCTGATTGACCCTTTTAATTTCTAGTGAGTCAGTTAAAGTTTGCCAGTGAGTCAGTTGCAACTGCAAGGTTGCAAGTGAGGTTGCAAGTGAGTCAGTTATAAACACGCTGCAAAGCATTTTGCCTCCACCCCCTTTGTACAGCACTATAAGACTATTTATTTGCGTCACACTTAGAATAGACGGGCCCAGGCTAACTCAGTGGCACTATTTGTAAATAGTACCATGTGACTCACCTCCCCCAGAAAGATTTGCATTTGTTAGATGTAATTTCCTGCATTTTAACATCCCGTGTCCCGTTTCAGCTTGATACAGAACCCGTACTTTTATCTCTAAATTCCGTAAAACGATTCTGTATTTCAAGGGGCTAGTGGGGGGTTCAGATGTGGCCCTTGGACAGCAAGGTTCTGCCCCCCACAAGCCCCTTGAAATACAGAATCGTTTTTCGGAATTTAGAGATAAAAGTACGCCATTTGAAGGGCCCTGATATAGAGGAAATGGTGTCTGGAGGCCATTGCCGATTTCTTGAACTCTGAGTGATATGGTGTTAGCCAGGTCATGACGCTGTTTGCTGTATGAGTTGTATAAAGGCGCTCTTTCGTAGCTCTGAGGACCTGAGAAGGCCTTTTCTTCTGATCTGTGCTGTGCTGTCTCCCTGTAGTTGGTCCATCCTCTGTGTGTGTGTGTGTGTGTGTGTGTGTGTGTGCATCTGTGCGTGTGTGTGCGTGTGTGTTTGAGAGAGGGATCGAGAGAGAGGTGTGTGTGTCTTTGTGTGTCTTTGTGTGTGTGTGTGTGTGTGTGTGTGTGTGTGTGTGTGTGTGTGTGTGTGTGTGTGTGTGTGTGTGTGTGTGTGTGTGTGTGTGTGTGTGTGTGTGTGTGTGTGTGTGTGTGTGTGTGTGTGTGTGTTTGTGTGTGTGTGTGTGTGTGTGTTTGCGTGCATCATTTGGATGGCTGTGTCCTTGAGTCCAGCTGGGTCCGTTTCACAGCACCGTAAACAGACCCGGCAAACAGGATTGGTACGGTAGGCATTGTTGTTGTGGCTTTGATACAGCCATCCACCCAGCACCCCCACCCCACCCCACTGACACACACACACACACACACACACACACACACACACACACACACACACACACACCACCGGCAGATACAGCCACCCCCACACCAACAACACACACACGCGCACACGCGCAAACACACACACACACACACACACACACACACACACACACACACACACACACCGCCAGCAGATACAGCCACCCCCCTCCACCCCACCCCACTGACAGAAAGAACGACAAGCAAGGACACCTCCACAAAGGACAGGATAGAAGCCCAGAGTTGCCCTCAGACACCTCCAACATTTGCCAGTACGAGCTCCTCTATACTAAAGGAACAGTCCACCGTTTTTTGATTTTCACATATTTGCAGTATTTCCAAGCATTATTCATGAATGTACATATCATTTTCGCCTATGTGTTTGCATTGCCTCGTTTAATAGTATAGCCAAATTAAGCATAGCAATGCAAGTCTATGGTACAAAATAAACCATCATCAAATGTACTTATAAAAAATCACTTTAAAATGAATGTAAAATACACCAGAGTGTAAAACAGCTGTTTAATTCCGTCCAGGGATCACTGATGGCTGGATGCTAAAGTTACCAGTTACTTCCAGTGATTATTCTAAGCTAACATAATAATTCTTGTACTAATAAATAAGTATGAACACACAGAGAAGACAAAATATATGCACATTCATGTGTCATACTTAGGAATACTGCAAATACAGTGAGTCCAATATGTATTTGATCCCTTTCTGATTTTGCCGGTTTGCCCACTAATAAAGACATGATCAGTCTATACATTTATGATAATATGTATTCAAACATGGAGAGACAGAATATCAAAAATAAATTTCAGAAAATAACTTAAAATAATATATTTTAATTTATTTGTATTTAATTTAGGCAAATAAGTATTTGACCCCTCTAGCTAAAGAAGATAAAGTGCTTTGTGGCAAAGCCCTAGTTGTCTAGCACTGAGGTCAGATGCTTCTTTTAGTTGATGACATGCATATAGTAGAAAATATTTTTGCCCATTTTTCTTTTTTCTTTGCACATTATCTCTAAAACATTAATAGTTTGTGGCTGTAGCTTGGCAAATGGGAGGTTCAGTTCTCTCCATAGAATTACTATAGGGTTAATATTTGGAGACTGTCTAGGCCACTTCACGACTTTAATATGCTTCTTATTGAGCCACTCCTTCGTTGCTTTGACTGTATGTTGTGTATTATTGTCATGTTGGGAGATCCAAAAATGGCCCACCCTTCAGTGTAGTGGTGGAGGGAAGGACGTTTGCACTCAGGATTGCACATTACATGTTTCCCTCCATCCATTCATTGACGATATGAAGTTGTCCTGTGCCTTGGCCACACACACACCCTCAAACCATAATGATACCACTTTCATGCATGATGGTGAGGAGGGTGTTATTGGGATCATAGACAGTAGTACTCTTTCTCAAAACACATTGAATTGTAACAGTGCCAAACATCTTGATTTTGGTTTCATCTGACTACAGCACCTCCTTATCATATCCTAAATCAGTCTGATGTCCGTAGGCAAACCTCAAGTGGGACTGCACAGGTTCCTTCTGAAGTAAAGGTACCATGTGTACACTACAGGAATTTAAACCTCTGTGGCATTAAGTGCTACCAGTAGTTTTCTCAGTGATTTTGGTCAGTAGCTTTGATATCATTGCCTAGTTCATACCGTATAGCTCTAGGGTGATTTCTTTCTGTTCTCATGATTATCAAATCCCTACAAAAGGTCAAATCTTGTATAGAACCCCAGACAGGCTGATGGATAGTCATTTTGTATTCCTCACATTTTGGAAGAAATGCATCAACAGCTGGGTCATTAATACCCAGTCTCTTTCTTGGGGCTTTGCAGCCCATGTAATGTTTGTTCAGGTCTAAAATCGTGTCCCTGATATCATTTGACCGCTCTTTGGTCTTTCCCATGCTGGTGAGGTTGGAGTGTGACTGATTCACTCATACTATGGACTGATTCTGCTGATTCAATGTGTCTTTTATGCATGTTAGTATGTACAGGTGTCTTTAATTCAGATGACAAGTTGATCGGAAGTGCCCATCTGGTCTGTGGGCCCGGAACTGTAATCAGTTGGCAGGGGATCAAATACTTATTTTGCTCGATGAAATGGAAATAAATTAATATATATTCTCTTCAGTTAATTTCTGGATTTTCTTTTTGATATTCTGTCTCTCCATATTAGAATACATATTATCATAACATGTATTGACTGATCATGTCTTTGTTAGTAGGCAAACCAACAAAATCAGCAAGGGATCAAATACATATTGGACTCACTGTATGTGAAAATCAAAAAGGGGTGGACTGCTCCTTCAGGGGTTTTATTATCAAGTAAACATTTCTACTAAGGATAGACCGATATATATATCGGTATCGGGCCAATATTTGCATTTTTAAGTGTATCGGTATCGGCCGATACGCGTGTGGTTATGTCATTCGGATTTTTTTTTTTATCATTAGACATTACTTGATTGTTAGAGTGGGTGTGTAAAAGTTACAAGTTCTATCTCAATTTGATAATGTTAAAGGAATATTTATTTTTAACTTGAGACCTGGAATATTTGTTTAACCCATATCGGCCCCAAATACCGGGTATCGGAAATCGGGTATCGGTCAAGGGTAATGAAAAAAAAAAAATCGGTATCGCATAGGCCATTAAAAAACCTGTATCGATCGACCCCTAATTTCTGCATTACATTACATTACATTTAGCAGACGCTTTTGACCAAAGCGACTTACAAGGAGGACGTTCAGGCAAGTACAGAGTGAGGGGTCAGTACAGAGTACAGCAGTATACAAGTAATGTAGAACAGATAGAGAGCAGACAAAAAGTGGAGGACCTATGAAATGTAGTGCAGGTTAGTACCCTTGATTAGAGTTGCGTAGAGTTAGTTATGTTGTGCAAAATGTTGATGAGAATTGAGACAGATGCTTTTATAAGCTTGCAGTTTATGCAGTTTAGACATGCTGTTCCAGGTTTATGGTGAAGTAGTATCTCGGCAGTATTTATCAGTGCTTGTATGCTTCCATTAGATGGATGCATTTGGTTGTTGTTGCCATTTCTTTGTGTTTTTGAGCTTATAGGTTCCTCATGCCCAGGCCAATGGGCACACAAGCCCATTCGTGCCTGGGTGCCTTAGCCCTGTACACCACAGCGCCCCCATAATGTGTATCCTTTCTGGCTCAGCTGTACAGCTGTGACTGTCGCCAGATGTGTCTGATCAAATCCCGCCCAAAAGGTCCTCAAAAAAACGCCAAAATGTGCTAAATTCCGCCCAAGCTCAACAAATATACATTGATTTCTATGGGCATAAAACGGCAGAAAGAAAAACTTTTTTCCCCAATTTTTCCCGTTTTTACACGCAGACGGCCATCCCAAGTAGCCCACCAATCTGGCAACACTGCAAGCCGTGACTCCGTTTACCCATATATAACCTTGTCAGTCGGGCCAGCTACCGTAATCACCGTTTCCAGGGAGAGGGAATGTTTTGTTGTCGAAGGCTTGCCAAATCACTCGCTCTCGAGAGCCCTCGTGACCTTTTTGGCACAGCATCTCTGAAAGAAATTGCAAAAGCAGCGAGTGGTGAGTCAGTGACTTGACGCTTCCTGGCAAATGATGGCGATCCCTGAGGACAGTCAGCCAGTGTTGCCAGATGTGTCTGACCAAATCCCGCCCAAAAGCTTCTCGAAAACCGCTAAATTGCCCTAAATTCTGCCCAAATTCAACAAATTACATTGACTTCTATGGGCCAAAAACGGCTGAAAAAAACGCCAAATGGCCAATTCTTCCCGTTTTTACCCGCAGACGGCCATCCCAAGTGGCCCAATTGGGCGGACAACCGCCCAATCTGGCAACACTGCAGTCAGCATCATCTTCAGCTGAAGATGTGAATGCATATCAGACACTGAGAATACCACTTCCGCCTTCGCTATTCCCTCCGCTCCTGAGCTGGTGACCACTAACGTACCGTACACACACATATACTGTGAGGTGAATGAGAAGAGGGATGAGAGAGACGTGCATGCATGCTAAACACCTCTGAAGAGGCGGACGTGATACTGGTGTCTCTTCAAGGCCTCATGAAGTGTGTGTGTGTGTGTGTGTGTGTGTGTGTGTGTGTGTGTGTGTGTGTGTGTGTGTGTGTGTGTGTGTGTGTGTGTGTGTGTGTGTGTGTGTGTCAGAGAGAATGTGTCAGAGAAAGAATGTAAATTCCTGTGTGGGTGTTGGTGTGTGTGGTGGTGGTGGTGGTGTGTGTGAGATGCATTTTCGTAACTGCATATTGGAGATTGGCCAAACGCAATTTCAAACTTCTGTTACATACATTTTTGACAATAAAGTACACTTGACTTGACTTGACCTCAAAGCCCAGATTGAGCATGATTCAAAGAACAGATTTTTCGAAGAACTGTTTTTTCTTTCTTTCTCCAAACCATGTAGCAGAAACTACCAATCAGGAAACCGTTTTTCATAGAGTAGATAGTATAGAGCAGTATACAGATCCTCTCACAATTGTCACTTCACTTCACTTTACAAATGAATGATTTCCTCTTGATTATAGCTTTGGAGGAGCATGTACTGTATTTCTCCTCAGTCGGACAATAGTGTTCCATTTCATTATTCTCCAACATCCTGTGAATAAATGTACTTTGTGATGGATGTGATTCACACTTTAATACCGTCAAGGTCGTCAGAGAGGATCGACTTGACATCGGCATGATGTTAGAAGAATATGAAAGTCCTTTGGAGCCTCGAGATTGTTATTATCTCCGCCAAGGAGATATGTTTTCGGTCGCGTTGGTTTGACTGTCTTGTCTGTCTGTCTGTCTGTCTGTCTGTCTGTCTGTTTGTCTGTCTGTCTGTCTGTCTGTCTGTCTGTCTGTCTGTCTGTCTGTCTGTCTGTCTGTCTGTCTGTCTGTCTGTCTGTCTGTCAGCAGGATTACTCAGAAAGTTATGAACGAATTTTTATGGAAGTTTGTGCAGTTGTTGGAAATGACAAAAAAGAACGAGTGATTAAATTTGAGTGGTGATACGGATCACAATCCGGATCCAGGAACTTTTTAAAACATTTTTTTCACCATAGGGATAGGGCAAATTTTGACATTCCAGTTTCTAACTCCACGTAAACAAGGCTGAAAGACTTGAAAAAAAGCAGGATCTATAGCAAAGTCGCCTAATTCCGCCCGTCTCCCAATTCCGCCCGCCTACTTATAAGTGATGATAGTTACTTATGTATCCACTATTTAAGTCAGGAATGGATATCGACATGATACGGAGTTTGTATGCTTACAATTTGAAACGGTGATGATATTTAAAACCGAGTCAAACGGCCATAAACAGCATTGTAATGAAGGGTGTCGTAACGGCAGCATGGAACTTTAATTTCACGACGACATTCTGGCTAAAAACTCGCCCTGGCCGCTTCCCTGTTTCGCTTTAGGACCAAAATTATTCAACCGTTTCCACAGTAACGACCAAACTAATCACAGTTCCTGCATCGGTGAAGCCAGGACTACAAGTGTGAACGAAATCAGCAAAATGCCATGAAGGAATAATAAACAGTAACGGAAATACAGACGTGACCTGAAATCAAGCAGGCGGAATTGGGAGCCTTTTAACGGTGAATTGTGCTGAAACTAGATTTTGGACATGATGGACGCTATCGCCAAATTACGATAGAAAGGGCTACCAATGTTAGCTAATATTGCTCATTACCTAATCTACACAGTTGCCGCCATCAAAAAAAATACGATAGCATAATTAAATAGTATTTGAAATAGTGATATTATCACGTTTTCAGTGAAGTGATCAGTGAAGTGGATGGAATTTGGCGACCTTACTATAACATAGTCAAATGTTCTATCAAACAGCTTCCTTGGCAAAGGTCTGCACTCTCTGAGTGCATGTAGTATTGTAAATTGGTAACGGTGCAGCATATGATAAATGGTGGCAAAGTATTAAAAATGAGTTATTATTGAAGTGTTCTAAATTATTATAAAAATACCCTTAGACACATACACATTTTTGTTTTATAATGCAGGCTGATTTGGCTTTGGAAATAATGAGAAAAATCCTTTGGTGCCATACTTTATTTGAGACTGATTGACGTGTCAATCCAAATCAAGCCAATGCGCACTCTTTTGTGTGTTTGTTTTGTACTTATGTTCAAATTCATTGTAAGTACAGTATTCCATGTTTTACCAGATCAGTATGTGAGTTCGTTTCAGGCAATGATATAGATACAGCAGTCAGAAGGGCAATGATGAATGAAGGGCATTTTTTTCTGCATTTACTTTAGTGTATCGATCAATCATTGATCTCTCGACAAGCGTATGTCTGGAACTGTGGATTAGGCTTCCATAGAAGCTCAGCAGTTCTAGCCTGTGTGTCTTTCTCATTGAAACACATCAGTTCTAGCCTCTGTGCCTTTCAAAGGCTACACAGACATTTCCTACCGGGGGAATCACAAACAGACATAATTTCTTTTTCTATGCCCTTAAAGCCTGCCTGCGTTTCTTTTCAAAATTTATAAAGAGAAAACTCTTGCCAGACAGCATTCACTGGAGCCCCAACAGCAAACCAGAGGGATCACAGAGTCGTGTTGACCCTGGTCACGACTCAGGGAGAGATAATGAGTGAGGGGAGATATGGTGATTGGACTTTTTTTTTTTACCCAGAGCTGTTTCATCATGCAGCATACGGTACACACATGGATAAAGTCTCACACACACGCGCACGCGCACACACACACATGCACAGTCCCAATCAGGGCCGCTGACAGCTTTGGCTGGGCCCGGGACAAAGTCATCTGAAAGGGCCCCTTCACACAATTCATGCAGTGTAATTTGGACCCAATTCTGGGGCCCCCTCTCTCCCTGGGCCCGGGACAACTTTGTCCCCCCTTGTCAGCTTCCCTGGTCCCAATCCGCCTGAGACGGATCCTTCACTGATTGGTGCCCCATGGGACACCGCCTCTGGCCAGGCCCCCTGGCCCGGCTGATTGGTTCAAAAAGCGTGAGGTGCGTGCACGTCTCAAAAAGCAATTGCCGTGGGTGCCGGACATCTGACACCTCTGCCTTGCCTTACCTTGCCTTTTTGCCAAGTTTTTCATGAAATCACGACAAGGGAGCTTTTGTGGTGTGCGAATATTTTTTGCTTTTTTCTTCCGTCTGATTGGTTCCCCATGGGACACCGCCTCTGGCCACACCCTCCGAGCACAGTTGGACTGTCCCAAGCTCAGCAGGGCCTTCCCTTCACGTTTGTTTTCCACCAATATCGTGAACATCTTATCAACTGGACGTGCTTTCTAGAGGTATTTGGTACCATACTTTACCATACCTCTAGAGGTTATTTGGTAAATGAGTTTTGCTATCTCTCTGCTGACAGCTGCCACTAAACTGCCATTCATTCGAATCTGCTCTGTGTACTGTGCACTTCATTTTGGGTGGGCAGACCAGACGTACGGGTGTGTTGTTGGGCATGGGGGGAGAGTATTCGAGGGGGAGTCAAAACTGGCCTATGTCCACAAGCTTACCCGTGCGTTACATTAGGGGGTGGTTTGTTCCCTCAGATGGGATGCAAAATCATCTGATCATCTGTGATATTTTTATTTAGATTATTCTCCATAATCGATTTCAGCCTTTTGTTTATTCCTTTATTAATTGTATGTAGCAATATCTTCAAACACAATTTGCTTTAGCCGCCAAGATGTCATTAAATTTGCTTTTTATTTATGTAGCCTGAAGCATCCACTTTGCTTGAATTGAAATGAAATTGAGCAGAGTGTTAAAGTGTGGGTGCATGGGTAATATTAATGAAGAAATGAACCATTTTATTTAATTACTTAAGCACTGAATGACTGTACAGTAGTTGGTGTCCTTATAATGTTTCAAGTAGCAGCATGGTACTGTAATTTCAGCTTTATAGCTGTACCTCTACAGCCAAGCAATCGTCCCCAACACCCTGTGTCTCTCTTGTTCACCTTAAGGGGTGGGGAACCTATGTCTCGAGAGCCATTTATGGCGCTTGAGGCCGTCTTATCCGGTCCGGAAATAGATTAGATAGAATTTTCATGTTATGCAGTTTCACATTAAATATAACATGTTTTCTACAAAAATGTTAGAAATTACATTTGCGATACAATTAAGTTATATTTTCAGGGGTCCTAGTGAAGGTGGGGTCTATTGTAAAAGTGGTCTCCTTCAATGAAGGCCTATAGAGTGAAATCCTTGCTTGCAGGCCCTTGGAGGACTTAATACAATTTGAAGTGGCCCTCGAATTAAAACTGTCCCCCACCCCTGCCTTAAAGTGTATCCATTTCATAATCATATACCGGTAGCTCTTTTTCTGGTTCCCTGTCTTTCTCACTCCCTTCTAATATCAAACAGACTGATGGATGAATGCACACAATATTTCATAATCATATACCGGTAGCTCTTTTTCTGGTTCCCTATCTTTCTCACTCCCTTCTAATATCAAACAGACTGATGGATGAATGCACACAATGACGACAGACACTTTTTTTGTTTGGTTGGTTTATGTTTTTCTGTCTCAAAATCAATAATGTACATGTCAACTCAATTGAAGGAGAGGATTGTGCACATCCCAGGAAAAGGTGCAGGATGAAGGCCAACTGTAGTTTTCAGAGTGAGAAGTCCGCACACTCAGAATCCTTTTTGTTGTATTTCATTTTTTCATGGCAGGAAACGTTTCGACCTCAACAGTCTGCTTCAGATTCTCCAAATCTCCAGGAGAATCTGAAGAAGACTGTTGAGGTTGAAACGTTATCCTGCCATGAAAAAATAAAATAGAACAAAAAGGATTCTAAGTGTGAGGACTTCACACTCTGAAAACTACATGTCAACTCAAAGCAACACAAAGGCAGCTATTTCATGGTGAATTCCTGCCGATTTCAACATACAGTTGTATTGCTCACACAACCCTTGACTTGCCAGTCCAGTATGTTGGTAATCCAAATGTTGGCATGGCTTTGTTTACATGTTTTAACAAACTCCAAATAGCATCTTAAAAGTTATTGCTGTATGGTAAGTGTTTTGCTGATGCTGCAGATTTTTTGGGATGATATTTGGAGTATGTCAAGTCGTTTACAAGTCAAGGGTAGAGTGTGCGAAATACAGCTGCAAGTTGCATTTGGCAAGAATTCCCCTTTAAAATATTGTATTTGAAATTGTGTTTCAGCAACTTGTGAGAGGGTGAAAGGACCTTTTAGAACTGGCTTTCGTCCCATCCGTGTGAGGAGGATGATGAGTGGTTTGCTCAACCAACACATACACACACACACACACACAATCTGCCAGGGACTGCGTCAGCTCGAAGACATGGGTGTGTAGCAGGAAGGGGTTGGGTTTCAGGGAAGTATCAGAAAAGGAAATCAAGTAAGGGTGTATGCAGTGGAATTATTTTTCCCAATGATTGATCAACATAATGTTGCGAAATCATTCTTAAATCTAGCTAATATTGGCAAAGCATATGAAAACACACACCCTTAAAAAAGTGTAATTTGTGATGTGTTTTATTATGCGCTGTGCTTGGGTAAAGTAATCCAAATCCAAATACTTCAATACGCAAATCTGATTTTGTATGAATGAAAAGGACCATTAAACATGCTAGTGTCTTATGATGTTGCAAGGAATAATGAATTAAAACATAAACACATTTTTTTTTTCAAAGAACCTTTACAGCTGCACAGCCTGTCAATTCTCCCTGTATATTACACCTTCGTCCCCATGAACAATATTCTTCCACTTTTTCAGAGGAAACATACAAAACAAGAAGTGCAGATACCAAGTATGGTTAGGTTTTTTTATTGCTTTTACTGTACAGATATACAGTTGACTGATGCAAACACAATAATGACACAGATACTTTTTTATTTGTTTATTATTATTTTTTAATTATTGTTATTTCAGCGGTAAGAGAGTACATGACAAATTAAAGAAACACTAAAGTAGCTTTTGCAGCCAATTTTCCCAACTGTTGAAACAACTTGTGTATTAGTGACAACCTCTTCTGAATAAGCTTTGTTTCCCACTTTGCTGTTTGAGTGGTGGTGAGTGATTTGCTCTATTCAGAGAGGAAAGAGCAGGAAGCCACTGAATATGCTGTGGTTATTGTCACTATCATAGAGCCTGTGGCCTGCTGGTAGTACCATGTTAACTTCATCCCCCACCTCCAACTGCAAATTCAGTCCACTGGACAGATATGTGGGATGACCATCAGTGCCATACTCAATTAGATGCGTAAGGAGTTGTCCATTCTTACACATCCGGATAGTCATGCCACGTGTGGATAGTAAATCTGTAACAGTGAACCTGAAGTAATAGACCCCCTTGACTAGAGCTGTGAAGAAGCCTGACCCGCTGCTGTATGCCTCTCCGATATTAGTGATGACTCTACTGAAGACCAAGTTCAAGTCAGTATTCCCAGACTCAATGTATCCTGGGTTACTGAGACCTGCTGAGAACACCACCTTAGGTGCTGTTTTCATGGTTTTCTCCAGATTCTCAATGTCAGTCACAGTGGCTACCAGTCCATTCTGCAATGCTGCCAGCTCTGCCTCCTGTGCTGCATTTTCCACCTTCAGGTCATCTACCTCAGTTTCACTGCCAGCCAGCCTGGTCTTCAGAGTAGCCAGTTCCTGATTCTGAATGGCATTTTCGGTCCTCAAGGCTTCTACATTAGTCTGAGTGATGGAATTTTCTTTCTTCAATTTCTCCACCTCAGTCTTCATTACGTCTTTGGCTCTCTCCAGTGCCTCCACCTTGGTCTCACTGGCCACCAGCCTTTCGGTCACTGCTAGATGTGCAGCCCCCATTACCTTCAGCTCATCCTGAGTGTACTTTAGAGTCACCCTGAGTTCCACCACCATGTCTCTGAGTTCCTTCAGCTCAGCAGTAACGTCCAGTTGGGTAGAAACTTCAGTAGCAGCAGCAGCAGCAGCTCCGATGTTCTGGCTCTCTGGCAGGTCTTCAGTTTGGGTGCTCAAGGCCAGCGCTCCACACGTGGAGAACAGCAGCACGAGCAATGCCATGCCACCCCGCATCTTCAACATACTGTCAGGCAAACAAGCAAACAAACAAACAAACGAACAACGGAGGGCACAAAATAGTTAGCAACACTTTCAGTGGTACTCAGTCATAACAAAACATGAAGTACTTCAGAAAACCTTTCTGGAATATAATATACTGTATGTGCTTTAATATTTCCCAAAAAAACTTAATTTAACAAAGGCCTCACCTTTATGAAAATCCACTCTCTCACAAAATGTAGAGGCTGTCACAGAAAAGCTTAGAGTAGAGGTGAATGTAGTAGTTAAAATTAGAGGCTGTCGCAGAAAGACTAAGAGTAGAGATATACAGTTGAGGACGATATTATTAGCCCCCCTCTTGAAATTAGACATTTCTCTTGATTTCTCAGTAAGAATTACCATTATTCACCGTTTCTGTTATTCTGGAAACAAATACACTGATGGAGGTAATGTTCAATGAGTTGAATTTGGATTTTTCTATTGTTACGATGAGTTTAAACAAAAAAGGGCAAAAATGACAAAGACAAAATTATTAGCCCCCTGATCATTAATAGTCAATATGGCGCCATTTATGAACCAAAACTGACAACAGGCTCTGATAAGTTGCTACCTAGGTTGGCTCGTGCCCCACTAGGGATTTTGGCCCATTTCTTTACTGCAAAGTGTTCTAGCTGGTCCAAATCGCATGGATGCTGAGCATAGACATTAACCACAGACTCTCAGTGGGATTGAGGACTGGACTATGAGCGGGTGATTCCAATATCATGGTTTTAGTGTCCTTGAAGAACCTCTGAACTAATCTAAATGTATGTTTTGGGTTACAATGTTGTTGGAAGACCCAGCAATCCAGATTCAGACCCAGACTCCCTGTGTCTGAGGCTGAATAACAGGCTAAACGTGATGCCCTTCCACTATGTGTAACTGTGGAAACTGCTTAGCCTCATTATACCAAAGAAGCATTGGACACCCGCCTAGATGATTGTTATTGACCTGGCCTCACCTGGAGGTTTTCCCCCCCCCCAAGAAAGACAGTTGATAGGGCTTGTCATCATATTGGGCTTTGGGGCCATCATCACAGAAGAACCCCTTTACTAAAGGCAGTGCATATCAGAGTGTTATTGAGCTTTGCCTGTGAACATTTGAAAGTCAAAAATGAGTTTTGAACGTCTCTGCTTTCATCTGACGATATTCAATTGCACCTGCTTTGATGCATGAATTCTGCTTCTGACAGGTGAAGAAAGGGATAGGCCTTGAATCGTTATAAGATGGTTTCCACAATTAAACATGGTGGTGGATGCATCATTCTGTGGCAGCCTCAGCCACAGGAATCCTTGTTTGGGTGTACGGCACCATAAAAACTGAAAATTATGATAGAATGTGGAAAGTGACCTTGCAAAAATATGCTCATAGAGGGAGTTAAGATCTTCACTGGATCTTTCAATAAGATAATAACCCTAAACTTGCATCCAAAATAGTTCAAATGTTCTTCAAGGATACTAAAACCATGGTCATGGAGTGGTTCAGACCTCAATCCTTTAGATAGTATTTGAAGAGTGCTGAAAATGAATGTCCATCCTCAACATCCATGCAATTTGGACCAGCTTAACTATTTGCAATGAAAAAAATGGACCAAAATCCCTGGTAGGACATGTGCCAACATACTTAACAACTAATCAAAGTGCCTGGTGTCAATTTTTGTTCATAAATGGCACTGTATTGACTATTAATGATAAGGGGGCTAATAATTTTGTCCTTGCCATTTTTACACTTTTTTGTGTAAACTCATTGTGAAAATGGAAAAGTCCAAATTTAACTTATTGGATACTATCTCCATGGTGTATTTGTTTCCAGAATAACATACATTTATTAATAATGATCATTCTCAATGATCAATGAAGAGATATGTCTAATTTCAGGAGGGGGGCTAATAATATCGTCCTCAACTGTATGTAGTAGTTGAATGACTAAGAGTAGAGGTGAGTGTAGTAGTTGTGACTATGACTTTGAGTGTGTTGACCTCTTTTTATACAGTTGTTATGCAAGAATGATTGGGGTGACGTTTAGCCTAGGGACGCTAATCAGACATTCCGTATTTGAGATGTTTTTTCGGGGACATGTCTGTGTATTCAGTTATCAGTGTTGTGGGAAAAGACAAACCTGTTACTGTTTATGTAGGGAGAGTGGGGCTTCATGTTCTATTTTCACCCTTTCCTGTGCAGTTAGAGTCTAACAAGTATAGAGTATGAAGCAAATACTGTACCAAATAGAGAAAGCTGAAGCATGAACCTTAAAATAGTACAGTATATCACGAAAGTGAATACACCCCTCACAGTTTTGCAGATTTTTGAGTATATCTTTTCATAGGAAAGCATTACAGAAATTTAACTTTGACACAATGATTAGTGACCTTTTAACAACATATTTAACCGCTTAAATTTCTTGTTCACTCAGAAAAAAACGAAATACAGCCATTAATGTTTGAACATGTACTCACAAAAGTGAGTACACCCCAGATTAAAATCCGGTAGAGAAGGGGCTATGTTGGCTCGAATCATCTCGAAATGAAACAAAATGAAAAGGGATGACAAGGGAGGTCATCAGTGTGCGTTTCAACCTTTCTTTGCATTGAACCTTTAAATTTTGAGTCTGCATCTGGCTTAAATAGATTAGTGTGAGATTTGAATGCAATCCTATGGAGAATATCATGATCTGCTTCAGTAGTCACAGTGCATGTTGACATGCATGTTTCTTTTAGGTGTATTTCAGATTGCCAATGTTGACAGCATTCATGCATCCCCAAACCATGTCAGTCCCACTACCATGCTTGGCTATTGAGAGGATACACCTTTTTTGTAAAACTCACTTGTTTACCACCACACATGCTTAACACCATCTAAAGCAAATTTGTTTATCTTATCTCAAAATGTTCAAAACCTAGAGTGCGCACTTCCAAGTGTATTCAGCCTAATTAGTCACGCCCACTGATTGGATACTCTTTATTAGTTACACCCAGTGATTGGATACCCCGTAGAGTTCACCAAAGAGTATCCAATCACTGGGCATGACTAATTAGGCTGATACACTTGGATGTGTGCGCACTAGGTTTTGAGAAATGCCCCATATCTCACACCTTCAATTTGTAACGGGGGCGAAATGTCTCCCCCACTGTTTCAGAAAACAGATTTATTTTTGCCATCCAAAAAAATCCATGTATTCTCTCAAACAGCCTAGGATGGCAGACTATTACATAAAATTAACACACTGGCATTTCACCATAGGCAAAGCTCTGAACCAACAGTAATTCAGTTGGATGTTCAAACGTCACAATAATGATTGAGACACAAATTAATGACCAAGACTTTTTAAATTCGTTATTGTTTTCCCCTTTTATTCGTCAAAAGATGTGATTACGTGACAGTTCACACAGCAACATTTAAGCTTTTCCAACACTACAGTAATTCTTTCCAAATTCGCAAAAAAACAACTTGTGAAAGACACTTAAGAGTTGTCAGATTTTTTGCCTGTATGTGAGCATGCTGAGTGGTTGGCTCCACTCAGAGAGGAAAGAGCAGGAAACCGCTAAATATGCTGTGATTATTGGTGCTATCATAGAGCCTGTATCCTGCTGGGAGCACCATGTTAACTTCATCCCCCACTTCCAACTGCAGAGTCACTCCACTAGACAGATAGGTGTGCTGTCCATCATTGTCAGATTCAAATAGCTGCATGAGCTGCTGTCCATTCTTGCACATCCGGATTAGGAAATGGCGATGATAGTAAATCCATAACGGTGAACCTGAAGTAGTAGACCCCCCTTACTGGAGCTGTAAAGACGCCTGACTTGCTGCTGTAGGCTTGTCCGACATTAGTGATGATTTTACTGAAGACCAAGTTCAAGTCATTATCACCAGACTGTAGGTATCCTGAGTTCGTCAGAGCTGCTGAGAACGCCACCTTAGGTGCTGTTTGAATGGTTTTCTCCAGATTGTCTACATCGGTCTTAGTGGCTGCGAGTCGGTTCTTCACTGCTGTTAGCTCTGCAACCAGCCTGGTCTCTAATGCTGCCAGCTCTGCCTTTTGTGCTGCATTTCCCCCCTTCAAGTCGCCTATCTGAGTTTCACTAGCAGCCTGCCTGATCTTCAGAGCAGCCATCTCCAGCCTCTGAGCTGCATTGTCATTCTTCAAGACCTCTACAATAGTTTCAATTACACCATTTTCTTTCTTCAAATTCTCCACTTCAGTCATCATTTCTGCTTTGGTGTCCTGTAGCATCCCCTGTAGGACCCTCTCCAGAGCTTCCACTTTAGTCTCACTGGCCACAAGCCTTTCTTTCACCAGTATATTTTCAGCCTCCATTACCTTAAGCTCATCCTGAGTGTATTTTAGAGTCACCCTGAGTTCCACCACCATATCTCTGAGTTCCTTCAGCTCAGCAGTGACGTCCAGCTGGGTAGAAACGTCAGCAGCTGCTGCAGCTCAGATGTTCTGGCTCTCTGGCTGGTCTTCAGTTTGAGTGCTCAAGGCCAGCGCTCCACACGTGGAGAACAGCAGCACGAGCAATGCCATGCCACCCCACATCTTCAAAATACTGTCAGGCAAACAAACAAACAAACAAGGGAGGGCACACATGAGTTTCAGTTTGTTCTTAGACATAACAAAACATGAGGCACTTCAGAAAACTTTTCTGGAATATAATATACTGTATGTGCTTTAATATTTCCACACTTGGAAATATTTCCGAGCTTTAGTTAACAAAGGCCTCACCTTTATGAAGATTCACTCTGTCACTCGCAAAATTCTAGAGGCTGCCACAGAAAGACTAAGAGTAGAGGCGAGTGTCAGAGTTAAAATTAGAGACTGTCACAGAAAGACTAAGAGTAGAGATATATGTAGTAGTTGAATGACTAAGAGTAGAGGTGAGTGTAGTAGTTGTGGCTGTGACTTTGAGTGTGTCGACCTATTTATACAGTTGTTATGCAAGAATGATTGGGGTGACGTTTAGCCTAGGGACGCTAATCAGACATTCCGTATTTGAGATGTTTTTTCGGGGACATGTCTGTGTATTCAGTTATCAGTGTTGTGGGAAAGTACAAACCTGTTGCTGTTTATATAGGGAGAGTGGGGCTTCATGTTCTGTTTTCACCCTTTCGTGTGCAGTTAGAGTCTAACCAGTATAGAGTATAAAGCAAATACTGTACCAAATAGAGAAAGCTGAAGCATGAACCTTAGAATAGTATTTTGGGGGGGATGCACCAAGCTGGGGGAACTCTTTGGGATGTCGTTTTGTTGTCTCATACACAGGCAAAAGAAACACACAATATGGGTGTTCCCATTTAAGCCTTGGTTACATGTCTAAATGTGCTGTGTTATGTCGCATTCCCCGGCGGTAGGAGCTTCCCAATATGCAACCAGGAGGCAGCTACCTCCCACTTGAAAGCGTTCCAACCAGCAAGTCAAACTTGAACTATTTCTATTACTGTGCATACATGCTGTGCACTATCATTGCTGTGTTAACGTCACGATTTCAAAGTCGGGGTAATTCGATTTAGCCCCAGCTCGCGACTTGAACATTCTGCTTCAACGTGCGTTCCAATGCATTTCAGCATGTAGGAGGTCAGAAATATCCCATCTCCCGCCCTCGGGGAATGCACCATTACTTTCAGTGAAGAGATCCAACCCTCCATAGTGACACCTGATTTACCTTAACAGGTAGACCCTGTAATAAATATTAATTAGGATACCATGACTGGGGCTTTTTGCATTAAAACATTACAAGTGTTTTTGTATTATTATTATTTTTGTCTTTTTTTTTTTTTTTTAGGCTTTTTTTTTTGTGCCTAGGTGTGGCGTAGCATCAAGGTGAGGAGGAGCATTGCGTCTGTACTTGGCTTTGGCGATTTAATCTAAAAAAAACCTCAAAAATCAAAGATTGATTATGCAGAATTAAGCGTTGTCAAATCAACTTTCACGAGATCACAGACAAGATATACACCGCATTCCACATTATTACGCAAATGACATAGAATATCTATACCACCAAAGCTAAACATGGCATGGAAATCTACGGGTATATTGAAGAGTGAAGTGTGGGTCACCAAACCAAACGAACAAAAACAGCTAAGAGCAAAGCATCAAGGATATCTGGGCTTCCATAACTCCCATGCAATGCCCTGCCATTGACTTCAGTGTTAAACGCAGCATTCCAGTTACAGATTATAAACAAGTTTTGAACATTGACATGTAGTTTAGAAGGTACCAAATGCCAACTAGTTTGATATAAATGGGAAAAAAAGAAAGAAAATTGGATTACAACACTACAAAACTGTTTTGTGTAATAATTTGGAACAGAGCACTTTTGTGTATTTTCAGTTTTTTATTATTTTAAAAAATAGCATTATCATTGGAAGGTTCATTCAAAAACGTTTTAATTGTACTCTAATGGCTGTTGACTTGAAAAATATGACGACTGTCATTTGTATTGATTGTTTGGGGAAACAGCGAAAAATGGCATTTGCGTGATAATGTGGAATGTGGTGTATATTGCCCACCCCTAATGGAAGTTTGGCTACTATTTATTTACAGGATTATTTCAGGATTCCTTTTTGTGTGTATGGAAGTACATGCAATATTAACAGATATGCTCTCCCTGAACACAAACTCTGACCTTTGATGAAAATATATGTTTCGTATTACACTTCGTTCCACTGCCCCTCGTTGATGTAATAGGGACAATAAGACAAATGGAAAAATAGGGCATTTGCGAAGCTGTTCAAATCCCCACTTTTATTTCATTTTACTATGTTTCTTTTTTGTAGCAACACACACACACACACACACACGCACACACACACTAATGTCTAATTTTATACACAGTGCATGAAGCCACTCAGCCTTACAAAGTGCAATTTGAGGTATGTTTTTTTATGCGCTGTGCTATGAATCCAAATCCAAATACTTCAATAAGCAACTAATTGACTAAACTAAATGAGTAGTAAACATACCAGTGTCTTTTAATGTTGCAAGGAATAATGAATTAAAGAGTAAGCACAGGCCCTGCCGTGGCCAACCAGTAGGGTACTTGTCTACCATGTGGCTGACCCTGGTTCGATTCCCAGCCCGGGTCCTTTTCCGGCCCTTCCCCATCTCCGGCCCTTCCCCACTCGCTTCCTGTCACCACCTTCACTGTCTTATCATTAATTAAGTTTTTAAAAAATCACACAAAAAATAAAGGGTAAGCACAGCTTGCCTTCCCTATTTAAAGAGTCTTTATAGCTGCACCTGTACAGCCTGTCAATACTCTCCGGGTGCAATCTAATATACACACTCCCGTTCTCCACTTGTGCTTGTGGCCTCGCCCCGCCTCCTGGCCCTGCCTGCGTCGAGAAAACAATGAAATTTCCCAGCCGACAGCCAGGACTTTTTTTCAAATGAGAAAATAACATTAGAATTGTGCTTTTGCAAGATATTTAATTTATTTCATGTCGTCGTTGACGTCATCATGAGGTCACAAGCAAGGGAGCAAGTGAGCAAGGGAGGACTGAAGTCTGCATATTGGAATTCACCCTCCATGTGTCACACCTTCATCCCCATCCCCCATCCACACTTTTTTGGAAAACACCTTCATCCCCATCAACGTCTCCCACTTTTCCAGAAACAGATTATTTTTAACATCCAAAAATTCCATGCCAACAGTCATGTCAAGTTCACGTTCAAATATCACAACATTGAAGAAGAAACAGACACAATAATGACCCAACATTTTTTTTTGTTTTAATTTTTTATTTTTCAAAATATGTGATTACATGACAGTTCAAAGCAACACTGAAGTAGCTTTTCCAACCCTAAGGTAAATGTGTCACAATCCTGTAAAAGTTGTTGTAACAATTTTGAAAGACCCCTCAGAGTAAGCTTCTTTATTCCCCCTGTATGTGAGAATGCTGAGTGGTTTACAACATTCAAAGAGGGAAGAGCAGGAAGCCACTAAATGTGCTGTGATTGCTGCCACTATCAAAGAGCTTGTAACCTGGGGGCAGTACCATGTTGACTTCATCCCCCAGCTCCAGCTCCAGAGTCATGCCACTAGAGAGATAGGTCTCGTTACCGTCAGTCTCATTTTCAAACAGCTGCATGATAACCTGCCCATTCTTACTCAGTTGGACAGTCATGCCGCTGTTGTATACTAAATCCACCACAGTGAACCTGAAGTAGTAGACCCCCCTGACTGGAGCTGTGAAGACGCCCGACTTGCTGCTGTAGGCCTCTCCGACGTTAGTGAGGACTTTGCTGAAGACCAAGTTCAAGTGCCTGTCCCCAGAGTGGACGTGTCCGAGTGGCAAAGCTGCCGTGAACGCCACCTTGGACGCCGCTTGAACGTGCATCTGCAGTACGTCCACGTCAGTCTCTGTGGCTAACAGTCTGCTCTGCATGGCTGTCACGTCTGCCCTTTGTGCTGCGTTCTCTGATTTCAGTTCATATATCTGTGTTTCGCTTGAAACCAGTCTTTCTTTCACTGCTATATTGTCAGCCTCCATGACCTTAAGCTCATCCTGAGTACTTTGTAGTGCTAGACTAAGCTTGGCCACCGTGTCTCTGAGTTCCTTCAGCTCAGCAGAGACGTCCGGCTGGGTTGAAAAGGCAGCAGCAGCCTCAATGGTCTGGCTGTGTGTCAGGCCTTCAGTCTTCATGCTCTGGGTCAGAGCTCCACACATGGAGAGCAGCATCACCAACGATGACATAATGCCCATCATCTTCAAATTACTGTAAAACAGCAACAAAAATAATTCTGAGTTCCTAGTGTCATAAAGAGATGTTATTTCAGCTAGGGATATTTAACCCATTTTGTCCTGGAGCGATATATACGCTGCATTAAGGTTCTTGAGATTTGAGAGTGAGATTAGAGCTGAAGGACCACATTCTAGTGCAAAATAAAGGTTCTAGCTTTTAAATGCACCTTATTTCATATTTGTTTTTTTGTTACTTTGTTTATTGGTAGAATTGTTCACAAGGCTTACAGTCCATTTCAATATGACAAATTCATCATCATCATCATCATCACCATTTTTTCTCTCTTCTTCTAGTTCACGATATATGCCCATACAAGACTTCAATTCTTTTCAATGACTTTTCAGCATACTACCAAATAAACTTTTTTTTTTTTTTTCCCAAATACGTAAATGACAATAGACAGTTGACACAGACAAACATATATTATTTCATATTTTTATGTGCTTCGGAGGCTGAGATATTTAGGTTTTAATAGGGAGAGGGCACCTTTTCTCAAAAAGGGCTTAGGCTAAAATGGGTTAAATGAATAAAATAAATTACAGCTAGAGACAGTAAGGGTAACACTTTATTTTACTGTCCCCAGTAAATTAATTAGGTACTGTGTAACGAAGATTCCACTGTACCTTATGTTTAGATTTAGGTTTGTACAGTGTAAATACATACTATTTATTGTCATAGTTACACTAAAGAGGACATTCAAACAAAACAAGATATGTGAACAAAGAAATCAAACACTGAACTTTCAAAGACATGCCAGTTGAAGGAACAGTAACTATGTTTTTCGAGCCACAAAATAATTATGATATTAAAATAAGGACATTTCTAACTGTATGTTGGAGTGCCTTGGTCAAGAAAAGTTTTTTTTCTTTTCAACTAACTTCCTGAAAATAAAAAAAACCTTGTTTTAGTTGTCATAACAGAGTAGCTTCAGAACACCTTTCTGACATTTATGCATGAAATATCAGCACTGCTAAAGCTGAAAACAGCTTAACCTGTACTTGGCAAGTCTTCGAAATGATGCATTATGTCCTCCAAATCCTGCGTAACCACTGACTTAATTCTTACCATGAATCAAGACAGAAATGTGTGCAGCTGAACCATACTTATCTATCGAGAGGCATTTTTGTAAACAGAATACAGGCCTGGGAGGAAGCTTGAGAATTGTGAAAATATGACTAAAAACAACTTGCCGTCTTCACCTTTAAAGTTTCAATGTATCTTACCTTCAATAAACCCCCTCTGTCACTCGTAATAGTAGTAACTGCAGCAGTACTAAAATAGGACAACTCGTCGAGACTGTGACTTTGTGTGAGCCTCTTTTTTATACAATTGCCATTATTATGCAAGAAATTCTGTGGTGACCGTGAGCCTATTAAGTCAACTAATGCCAATCAGATATCATGTATTTGATCATTTCTGAGGACCCGTCAGTGTATTTAGTTATCAATGTTGTGGGAAAGTACAAACCTGTTGCTGTTTATATGGGGCAAATGGCTCGTCATGTTTTTGTGGGGCAAATGGCTTGTCGTGTTTATATGGGGCAAATGGCTTCATGGCATGTCCTTAATTTAGCCCTTCATGTGCAAATGCTAAAAGAGAGAGATCAAGTATCAATCATGTGAATATTTACTAAATACTAAATTAACATGTACTAGTGTTAGCTTTTGGACGTTTCCACAATTCTCTTCTCCAATAAAAGTTGAAGGCTGAATGCTCTGCGTTGTGTTTTAGCTGACTCACTTGCAAAAATAAAATAAGTCTTGACTTCGTAATTAAAAGGATCGATCAGGATACAATTTATTATAGAAAAAGTGAGATTACAAAAAGAATAAGAAGAAAATAAAAGAAGTAAAAGTGGAAGAAAAATAAAGGTTAAAAAGAAATGAAAATGAGACTAAGTCTCACAGCGTCTCACTAACTAGGCAGCATCCTATCTCTGGCGAATGACAGACAATCGACAATTGACAAAATGTTTTTTATACCGTCTTCCTCATGTCAGCAGGTTACACGTAAGCTTATGCATGTATGATCTTAGTTAGGGAAGATGTCGTCCCCATGTCTATAGTAGTGATGAATCATAAAAACACATATCGCTAAGGATAGAAAATAGCCTAGGCCTAGGACACTACTGGTATCAAGAAGAAAAAAGTGTTCTAGGTGACCTTCAATGGCAGAGTCGCCAGCTCAGAGCACAAGATATCAGAAGCTAAACGTGCACATTCCTGGCCCAATTGAACACAGGAATGGCTGAAGCTTCATTGTAGAAATCCTCAACAGTGTAATCTCATTACAACAGTATGGTCATCAGTTGTTGGTCAGCTGCAAAATGCAGCAGGATATACCACTAATATTTACTAGCATGACCAAAGTACAGTACATTTTGGCACTAAAAATGTCTATTTCTGGAAATTCTAAATGGCGGACATGGAGAAGATCCCCTTTTCATGTATAATGTATTTTCATGTATCATGTATTTCCCCAGTCATAACGAATACTTAGAATTTGATGGTGAGTATTTGTGAAAAAGGTAACATTTGTGGATAGGCAGCATGAATTCTGGAAAGAAATGGCTAAAACTATTAAATAGTGCACCTTAAGGTTAAACCATGGTTCTGCAACAATTGACGCAAATTGTTGTTTGGATCTGGCCGGAAACCAGTTTTGCACTCTTTGTTCTGTGTGCCAGGTCTACTGACGCACAACAGTTTACCGCCAAAATGCGGTGGGGAGCCTATTCAAGGCCGTCGCACAGTCAGAAAATGTTTTGCGGTATGGTCATACGCAGAGGCAGATTTGACACGCTGTGCGTCCCTCCCGAGCATAAATTTGGCCTTAGCTGGCAGATGGTTGCAGTGATGAGTGGGAGAGTGTGAGCGGAAGATGAGTACTGGAGTGTGTGTAGCTTGAGACTTCTCCAAGACAGTGGGATGGTGAGGGGTGGTGGTGTTGTTGGTGTGAGGGACCAGCTCCATGCCAATGGTATGGTGAGGGGTGGTGGTGGTGATGATGGTGGGGGTGGTGGTGGTGATGATGGTGGTGGTGGTGATGGTGATGATGGTGATGATGGTGGTGGTGGTGGTGTAAGAGGCCTGCTCCATGCCAATGGTATGGTGAGGGGTGGCAGTGGTGATGATTGTGGTGGTGGTGTGAGGGGCGAGAAGTGCTGGAGAGTGTACTGTACCTTGGGCCTTGGGGGGTGGAGGTGCTACGAGTGTGTAGCTTGAGCCTTCTCCATGTCAATGGGATGGTGAGGGGTGGTGGTGAGGTGAGGGGTGGCGGTGGGGGTGTGAGAGAGGCCTGCTCCGTGCCAATGGCATTGTGAGGGGTGGTGGTGGTGATGATGGTGGGGGTGGTGGTGGTGGTGAGGAGCAAGAAGTGCTGGAGAGTGTACTGTACCTTGGGCCTTGGGGGTGGAGGTGCTACAAGTGTGTAGCTTGAGCCTTCTCCATGTCAATGGGATGGTGAGAATGTGAGAGGGAGATGAGTACTGTAGTGTTTGTACCTTGAGCCTTCTCCAAGACAATGGCATGGTGATGGGTGGCAGTGGTGGTGGTGGTGTGAGGGGCCTGCTCCTTGCCAATGGGATGATGAGAGGGAGTGGTGGTGCTGGTGGTGCTGGTGCTGGTGGTGGTGGTGGTGGTGGTGGTGGTGGTAGGAGNGGCCTGCTCCATGCCAATGGCATGGTGAGGGGGGGTGGTGGTGGTGGTGGTGTGAGGGGCCTGCTCCTTGCCAATGGGATGGTGAGAGGTGGTGGTGGTGGTGGTGGTGGTGGTGGTGGTGGTGGTGGTGGTGGTGGTGGTGGTGGTGGTGGTGGTGGTGGTGGTGTTGTTGGTGTGAGAGGCCTGCTCCATGCCAATGGTATGGTGAGGGGTGGCGGTGGTGATGATGGTGGTGGTGGTGGTGGTGGTGGTGTGACAGGCGAGAAGTGCTGGAGAGTGTACTGTACCTTGGGCCTTGGGGGGTGGAGGTACTACGAGTGTGTAGCTTGAGCCTTCTCCATGTCAATGGGATGGTGAGGGGAGGTGGTGGGGTGAGGGGCAGTGGTGGTGGTGTAAGAGGCCTGCTCCATGCCAATGGTATGGTGAGGGGTGGTGGCGGCGGTGGTGGGGGGAGTGGTGGTGGTGGCAGTGGTGGTGGTGGTGTGAGGGGCCTGCTCGATGCCAATGACATGGTGAGAGAGTGTGGTGGTGGTAGTGGGGGTGGTGGTGGTGTGAGGGGCGAGAAATGCTGGTGTGTGTGGTGATGGTGGTGAGGAGGAGGAGTGTGGGATGGTGAGGGGGGTGGTTGATGGTGGTGTGAGGGTCCTGCTTTGTGCCAATGGTATGGTGAGGGGGGTGGTGATGTTGATGGTGGTGGTGGTGGAGAGTGTACTGTACCTTGGGCCTTGGGGGGTGGAGGTACTACGAGTGTGTACCTTGATCCTTCTCCATGTCAATGGGATGGTGAGGGGTGGTGGTGAGAGGGAGATGAGTACTGTAGTGTTTGTACCTTGAGCCTTCTCCAAGACAATGGCATGGTGAGGGGTGGCAGTGGTGGTGGTGGTGGTGGTGTGCGGGGCGAGAAGTGCTGGAGTGTGTACTGTGCCTTGGGGGGGTGGAGGCACTATGAGGAGTGTTTGAGAGGATACCGGTGTGTGGGTTTGTGTGGGGGGGGTAGGGGTGCTGGAAGACAGTACCTACTGACAGGTGGGTGGTGAGGCGTGTGTGTGTGTGTGTAGGAAGAGTGTCTGTATGTATCTTGGAGCGGCTCCACATGCGGAACTGTGCAGGAAGGTTCCTGTCAGGAGGGACCCTCCAAGGGGACTTGTGGCCCTACGCTACATTAACCAGTCACAGCAGAGAAGGGGGGAAGGGGAATGTACAGGTGGAGGGAGGGGGGGTTGGGAAAGACACAGATGGCTACAGGGGGAGAGAGAGAGAGAGAGAGAGAGAGAGAGAGAGAGAGAGAGAGAGAGAGAGAGAGAGAGAGAGAGAGAGAGAGAGAGAAAGATAAAGAGGGGAAAGGGTAAGAAATACAAGCAGGTAGAGGAGGGGTGGGTGAAAGAGTGGAAAAAAACACACGGGGTGAAAGGGAATGAGAGAGGAAGGTGAAATAGGGCAATGACAAAAGACGGAGAGCAGACGGAGAGAGGTGGAGGGAAGTGAGATTGAGAGAAAAAATGAGGGAGAGAGACACAGTACAGTATGCGAATGGAGAACACAATATAATAGTAGGCAAATGGAGAACATAGTACAGTACTCGAATAATAATAATAATTGTATTTGTATAGCACTGTATCATACAAGGCATGGTGTAGATTGGTTCACTGTTTCGCTCAATTAGTGACATTCATTCCTTTCCTAAATAAGGAAAATAGCTGATTGTCCATAAAAGAGGGATGTATTTAATTGACTGCTTTATTCAAATTACGAACAAACTTTTGAGCTTCGCTAATAGTTTAAATCATGTCACATAAATTGGTAATTACATCTCCAGTTGCTTTAATTATATTCACAAAGTACATTTCTCATTACGTTTCTCAGATTTAGAAGTTGTAACCTTTTTTTCTAATTACTATTTTAATCCAATGTTCATGTTCTGCACACTGTATCACTACCAACAAGCAAACAAAAACTGCTCTTTTTATATAAGCCTGCATCCTTCTTTGTAAACTTTGTCCTGGGGTTTTAGAAGATAATGAGTGTGTCATAATGGCCATCAGGCCACGAGGCAGCGCAGGAGAAATGCCGTCCTGCTGTGCACGAGATGGGGAAGTTACCCCTCCAGACACACGCACACACACACACACGCACGCATGCACACACACACTGGTCTTCTGTAATAGACACACGCACACACTCTGCTCAACTGTAATAGACACACACACACACACACACACACACACACACACACACACACACACACACACACACACACACACACACACACACACACACACACACACACAATGGTCTTCTGTAATAGACACACGCACACACTCTGCTCAACTGTAATAGACACACACACACACACACACACAGCTCTGCTGTAATAGACTTACACACACACACACACACACACACACACACACACACACACACACACACACACACACACACACACACACACCTACACACAGACACACACACACAAACAAACTCTAGCTATGTTGTGCCTTGATAGCCAGGTCCATTAAGCCTGAGCTAATGCCATTGTCTGATTAGCTGTGGAGATGGGGATAGAGAATAGGGTTGGGGTGGCACAGTTGAGCCATCTTTATTAGTGGTAGAGATGGCAATAGAGAATAGGGTGTTTGGGTGGGGAAGCCATAACGCCCTGGTGTGTCTTGTTTTCGCTCCATCTCCTTTGCCGAACCCTTCAACCACTTAGGGGCAAATCCAGATTTACTGTATTTGAGTAAAAAAAAAAAACATTAAAGGTGCACCGTGTAATCAGAGATTCAAAGAGGGAAGAGCAGGAAGCCACTAGGGTATATAGTATATAGAGATTTGCCAATGTAATACAGTTAGGGCCAGAAATATTGGGACAGCAACACAATTATCATCCTTTTCCACCCTATACCCCACCACAATGGATTTGAAATAAAACAAACAAGCTGTGCATTAACTGTAGACTCTCAGCGTTAATGTGAGGGTGTTAAAATCCATATCGCATAAACGTTTTTTTTTGTGTGTTGCCCACTTTTCAAGGGATCAAAAGTAATTGGACAGTAGGCTTCTCAGCTATTTTCCAGTCAGATGTGTGTTATTCCCTTACTACACCACAGTGTTTCCCACAGAAATTTTGGAAACTATGGAGGCAGCCGGGGTTTATTTTGTCCGGGGGGGGGGGGGGGGGGGGGGGGGGGGGGGGGGGGGGGGGGGGGGGGTGGTCTTCTCACACGGGCCTTTTTTTTGGGGGGGGGGGGGTGTATTCTTGCAGCGTAAATGCAAAACGGCAAAACAATGACTACAGTATGAAATTGGCGCATGGAGAAACTGTAGGCCTGGGCCTATATTTCAGCCATTTATATTTTGAGAAATAAGGCTACATAAGATTTTACCCATGACACATGACTTGTATAATAGTAGTACATTGTCATTGTCAAAAAATGCAGTACAGTGAATAATTTCTGTTTACAACACAGTTTCATTCGTCCCTCATGCAGGGGTCTGGGAAACAATAAAACAAAATAGGAGCAGAGATAAGAATTTAAGAGCACTGTGAAATTGTTAACGCATAGACAAAAAGGGTCTTAGAGGGTAGGCTATGCCTTTTCCCCCACACATATCTGTAGGCGTACACATTCTACATGAGGGGTGCTGGTCACAGGGCCAGTTTTTTCCAAATTCCTCCCATTAAAAGGGCTGAACAACATATTACACATTTATGTCTATATTCACATTCATTACACATTAATTTCTATATGCAGCCCGATGTCTCCTCTGCTGTGTCAATGAAGGTCTGTCACCAAACTCATTACAACTGTAAAACAAAGCCTAGGGAGTGTTAGTAAACTCATCCCAACTGTCCCTTCTCTGAAGGTGTTTTATATTGCTCCCAAACCCAAGTAAACTACAACAACTTGACTAGGCTTTTGATCCCTGTCTTTCAAGCACTTGTGGTTCTCTCTATAGCAGGGGTGCCCAACCTTTTTTTTAACCAAGATCTACTTTTGAAGTTGATGGTCTGCCGTGATCTACCAAGTCAAATTCAAGGATGTCAGTATGAAAATTTAAGACCACCATTTATTAATCACCATTATTATGAACAAAATGTTTTCAGTAGGCTACTATGGCCGTATCTTTTCAGTGTGTTTTTAAAGTGTGTTGAATCTTTACAAAGCAATGCAGCACTGATAGTATGCAGAGATAATTTCAGTCATACACAAGTCATAAACAACTGAAACAATTTCAAAATGATAAACATTTGGTATATAAAAGGCACATAGGCCCTATTTCTAAAATAAGATGCATTATCATGCCTTCAGTGGTATAGGCTACAAATTAAAAAGGGCTCAGAAATTCACCATTTGTTATGGGTAAATAGTAGGCTACTATGAGAGAGAGAGAGAGAGAGAGAGAGAGAGAGAGAGAGAGAGAGAGAGAGAGAGACAGAGAGAGACAGAGAGAGACAGAGAGAGAGAGAGCAATGAGAGAACTCATTGGATTGGTTAACACCCCTGTTAAGTGTGACTTCTTCTATGAAGGTTTTTTTTTCAGCTCTCTGGGACAGTAGCACAGCAAAGGCTTTCTATTGTGAGTTTGGCCAATCGTTTTGTCCACAACTGAAGCAAGAAACAGCACAAATTGAAGTGAATTCCATACATGTCAACAACTAACATTTCCCTTACACGCAGCACGCGATGTAAACGCAGTTAGCGATGATGCATGCGACTAGCGATTTGGACGAAGATCCTCGCATATCGGCGTGTCATAACGCATCGTTGCGCACATGTTACTCACCCGATGTTACACGTGTGCACACATGAATCAACTGTAATACCCTTACGGTCACTTCCTAATGCTTTCCCCTCATTCTGTGTTACCGTGGGACTACTTATCTAACCAATACAGAGTCTATAGGATGTATTTACTCCAGGAGGAAAATGCGAAGGAAATTCAAAATCGTAATTCAAATCGTTTTTAACAAAAACGGATATCGTTAAAAAAAAAAAAAAGTAAAAAAATTTTTTTTTTTTTTTTTTTAAATTTAAACTATGTATGGGAAACAATGTATGGGAAACACTACACCATCACCAAGATGTCAATACAAGGTCTTAGAGTTCATTTGAAGTGTTCCATTTGCATTTCCATGTATTTTTACGGAATATCCATGATATCCAAAGTCCACCTGTCACCATCAGTGATGTAAGCCATCATAAGGTTGAAAAAAAGCAAAACAAACCCATTTGAGAGATGGGGAAACATTGAGTATGACTAATTCAAGAGTTCAGAATGTTGTAAAAAAAAAATACCAGAGCAACACCAAATTACCTGGCAGACATGGAAGACAAATGCTGTGGATGACAGACAATATTCTGTATCTGGTGAACAAAAACCCATCTCCTAACATTTGGCCAGACGTAGAACAGTGTTCAGGTGAACGGTGGATATATGTCCAAGGCAACAATCAAGAAAAAGATCAAGAACATTGAGGAACACTTCACCATAGGAAATACAGAGGGTTTACTAAAAGATGTAAATTATTGATTGCATCAGAAATAGCAATACCAGATTTGGCTTTGCCAAACAACGTCTAAAAAGACTGTATAGGTCTTGAGCTACATCCTATGGACAGAGGAGACAAAAATCATCTTGTACAAGGGTAATGGGAAGAAAGGAGTATAGAAAAGGGAAGAAACTGCTCATGATTCAAAGCATACTACCCAATCAGTGAATCATGGTGGTGGTAGTGTCATGGTGTGGGCATGCATATCTGTCAATACTATTTTCCCCTTGTATTTATTGATGATGAGGACTACCGACAAAAGCCACAGGATGAATTCTGAAGATTTTCAGGCTATATTATCATGTCATATTAAACCTAATGGTTCTGAACTCATTGGACAATGCTTCACAGTGCATATGGACAATGACCCAAAGCTTCATCTGAAAGCCACTAAGCCATTTCTACCCCCAAAAAAGTGGAATATTATTCAATGACCCAGTCAATTACCTCACCTGAGTACGGTTGAGCAAGCGTTTCACTTGCTGGAGGCAAAGCTGAAGAGAAAATACCATAAGAATGAGCAGGAACTGAAGACTGTTGCAATAGAGAGCTCACCATAGCATCACCAGGGATAAAACCCAGTGTCTATTGATGTCTATGGATTGCAAATTACAGGCTGTAACTGACTGGAAAGTATTTGCAACCAAATAATTAAAAATGGAAAGTTTGATGTACAAATACTAGACTGTCCAATTACTTTTGGTCCCTTAAAAATGGGGTGGCACTGATAGAAAATGTCATAATTCCTTCACAGTTCACTCGATTTGGACGCAAACACCCCCATATTAAAGCTGAAAGTCTGCTGTTAATGTACATCTCGTTTGTTTCATTTCAAATCCATTGGGATGGTGTACAGCAACAAAGAGATGAAAATTGTGCAGATGTCCAAATATTTATGGCCCTAACTGTAGGTTGCTCTGGGCACCTAACGTGACCAGGTTCCGGTCTGCCTAAAGGGCCGTGTCATAATACTCCTAGCATTGAATAGAACAGTCCTTAGGTCTGCCTAAAGGGGGATTTCCCCCCATCCCCTTTGCAATAATAGAACCCGGAAACAATGGGCCAATGGAACCTCTCTCTCTCTACTCTCTCTGGTGTAATATTGTTATGTAGTCCATTTCCAGAAGTATTGCTTTATTACTTTGTAAATATTCATGAAAAGACTCAATTTTACTATAGTCAGCACAGTTTCATTGAGCAGCATAGTTGCAATACCTACTCTGGCCACCATCCTACACAATGCACCTGTAACGAAATCCTACGATGCATCAACAGTAGTCCAGACGAATATCCACAAGGAGTAAAAAGTCTACAAACCTTCAACTCGATCACAGGCTAGCTTCCACGCTAGCGTTCACGAAAGGTTTTCGAGGGTGACCCCTGACCTCGGCATGATCCTTTTGTAGGCCCAGAGGTCAGGCGGCGCCCCCATGTGGACTGGACATGTCAGTGTTCTGTCTGAGCTATGCATTAACATGCTAACTTTACAACAATAACTGTAACTTAACCTTCTTGGTTTCTCTCTCTCGCTCTCTCTCTCTCTCTCTTTCCCTCTCTCTCTCTCTCTCTCTCTCTCTCTCTCTCTCTCTCTCTCTCTCTCTCTCTCTCTCTCTCTCTCTCTCTCTCTCTCCTTCTCCCCCCCCTCTTGTATTGTATATAACAACCTTATTGTAAATAAATAACTTTTTAAAATCTAAATCTTTCTCTCTCTCCTCCCCCCCTCTCTCTCCAGGTGAATCTGGGCAGTCACCAGTTCCTGTTTGGTGTGGAGGTGGGCGCGGGGGACATGCCGTGTCTGTGCCTGAGGCACGACGTAGACGCTCTGCTGTGGCAGCCAAGGCCCGAGCAGCCGGACCACATGTGGGAACACATCGCTACCTTCAACGCCCTTGGTGAGGAGGAGTGAGTGAGTGAGTGAGTGAGTGAGTGAGTGAGTGAGTGAGTGAGTGAGTGAGTGAGTGAGTGAGTGAGTGAGTGTGCGAGAGAGAGAGAGAGAGAGAGAGAGAGAGAGAGAGAGATACACTGCAGGAGAGCAAGAGATAGATGGCAGGAGAGAGAGTGTGTGAGAGAGAGCGAGAGAGAGAGAGAGAGAGAAAGGTGCACAAGTGCACAGGTGGAGGACAGTTTTCATTCCCTGTGTGTATGTCTGTGTACAGTATCTGTTTGCACATGTCTGTGTGTCTTATTGCTTCTGTGTGTGTCCTTTGCTCCGTGTTTCTCACTATACTTATGCCATGTCTTTGGGAGTCCGTTTGTGTCTCTGGTTTGACTGTTTTATGGGCTTTCGTTTGGGTGTGTGTGTGTGTGTGCGCGTGCGTACGTGAGTGTGAGTGTGTGTGTGTGTGTGTGTGTGATTGAGCGGGAGAGTGTGTGTGTCTGTGTGTGTTTGAGCGGGAGAGTGTGTGTGTCTGTGTGTGTTTGTTTAGCTCCTGGATGTTTTGGCATGGCTTAATCCTTCTAGGTGACCCCTGTAAGCACGCGGATTGCAGTGTTGCTTTTATTGTTCCTGTTCCTTTCATTGTTCTTTTGAAGCCATTTCATTCTGTTTTCCATTTTTTTCCCCTTTGGTTTCTTTTTTTTTCTCACGTCTGTTGTCTTGTGCTTTGCAAAAAGGAGAAAAAAAACTGTTTTGCTTCCAAGCTGCAGCAGCCGTACATAGATAGCATTGTGTGCATGGACACCTCTGTTCTTTGCATAATGAGGCTCCATTGGCAGCCTAAAAAAGACATCACAGAAGAAACGCTGGGCTCGTTGCCACAAAAATGCTGTTTCTCTTTTCAAGCTTGCCCAGTGCGCGTGTTTTTATTGCATATTTGTATATTTTTTATTTATTACAGTTATTTACATTTTTTTTGTTCGTTTATATTTTAAAATAGCCATATTTATGCACATAAAATTCATTTGGAGCTTCTGTAAATCGTTTTTTTTTTGTTTTTTTTAGATTTATCTTTTTATTTTTGTTGTTTGTTTTTATATAGCCATATTTCTGCATATAAAACCCATTTGGGATATTTCATCATATTTATGGGCGGATGTTTCATCATGTTTATGTGCGGTTGACAGAGGAGGTCGTGTGGTAAAGACGGGGCTGGACTGGCCATCTGGCATAGGGGGCATTTCCCGGTGGGCCCTGTACCCTCGTGGGCCCCTATTTTCAGAAATGTTTTTAAAAAATTATATACAGTATATATGTTTTTTTTTTAACCTTTTCCCCGCACCCTTGTGGGCCCCTATTTTCAGAAAAGAACTTTTTAACACCTTTCTGAACACCTTGTTAACACCTTTCTGAAAGTAGGGGCCCACGAGGGTCCGGGGCCCACCGGTGAGTCAGTTCTACTCCGCTAATTATGAGGCCCCTTTAAGCCAAAAGTGCCTGGGCCCTATTTCTCCCCCAGTGCAGCCCTGTGGTAAAGACATTAGCACAGCCGGAGCGTAGCCATCAGCCTACTGCAGTCCACATCCAGCTGCGCTATACATGCTGTGTGCTTGAATTTAAAAGACAAAAAAAAAGATTTTCTTCTGCATATTATGCAAACCGTTAAAAAAAAAAGATTTTCTTCTGCATATTATGCAAAGTGTTATTGCTTCATTTACAAAGAGAGAGAAATGACAGTAGTGTCTTAGTGGTCACCACACCACAGGTGGTATACGGCTCTGGGTATTGGACAAACAAAAAAACCTACAATATTCTTACATTAGTTTTAAATAGCTAGAGTTTTCAATAGCCCATTACAGCTTGTTCATGACCATATTGCTAATATACTTGCAGGGTTTGCCTATAAAGGGACAGGGAAGACCAGTTATTTCTTTCTCACGACTGGTTGCTGTTTAATGTTCTGGACACAGACAGTATTAGTATTAAAGTTCGTCGAAGCTATTTGGGTTTAAATCCACTTTCAACTGTTTCTGTTTCACTTATTAAAATGACTTCACAACTTGAAATGTTTCTCCCTCCTGTGGTTTAACAACTTATGTTGTTTTTTCATACAACTGTAACCAGTGGTCAAGTTGTAAAATGAAACCAGGGGGGATGGTCAGAGATTGATTCTGATTATCGGGGGTTTCTCCCCCGAGAACATTTTGAAAATGTAATTGTTTAAAAGTGCAATTTTAACACAAAAGGTGAAGAAGGGAGTCCTGTTTTAGAGGGGGATGATTTTTTTTAACCATTTTCATAGAGGGGGATGATTTATTTAGACCATTTTCATTGTTGGGGGGGATGGCATCCCCCCTCATCCCCGGACAACTCGATCCCTGACTGTAACTGAAATGGAGCTTCTACATTGTGACCTAGTGTTTATCATTCACAGGTTACGTCCAGGCGTCAAAGCCTGTTTGTATTTAAATCCACAAATTTCACAACTGAAATCTTTTTCTCTCCCCATGGTTTAACAACATATGTAGTTTTTTCATACAACTGTGACTGAAATGGATCTTCTGCATTGTAACTTGCTGCATCATGTTTTTTGTTCAAAGATTAGACTGTTTCTAGGTTTACTTTTGTTGTCTTTGTGTGTCTTAAGGGGTCCTCAAGTCCTTTTATCTGAATGTTCAGCACTTTGGTCAGCTATCTTCTTGTATTTTTAAAGTGCTCTATAAATAAACTTTTACTTGACTTGACTGGTTTTGTCATTGGCAGGTTACGTCCAAGCCTCCAAGCGGGACAAGAAGTTCTCCACCTGCTCGCCGGACTTCTCCTTCGCCGCGCTGGGCGAGTGCCTGCGCCGCGTCTTCCTGTACCGCCAGCCGTCGCCCGTGGACACCGTGCTCTTCAACCGCAAGGAGGGTCGTCAGGTGGGCCAGGTTGCCAAGCAACAGGTGGCCAGCCTGGACACCGGCGAGGTCACGCTCGGTTTCCGGGCGTCCAGAGAGAGACTCTACGTGCTCACCTCAGGACACCTGTTTGTGCTCAAGATCAACAACCAGTGAAGCAGCACAACACACACACACACACACACACACACACACACACACACACACACACACACACACACACACACACACACACACACACACACACACACACACACACACACACACACACACACACACACGTCCAAAGACAGAGAGACTAGGTGACCTTCCAACACCTGTTGTTGGCTCACAAGATCAACAACCAGTGAAGCAGCAGAACTCTCACGAGTATGTATGTGCACACGCACACACAGACGCACGCATGCACGCACGCACGCACACACACACACACACAAAGGCACGGGCGTGCGCACACACACACATGGGCGCGCAGGACTGAAGAAGGGATTTTTATTTTCTTTGTTTTGCTGATGTCTCAGGTGCTCACAGAAGAGGACTGAGACTGTAACCAATCACAGAAGAGGACTGAGACTGTAACCAATCACAGAAGAGGACTGAGACTGTAACCAACCACAGAAGAGGACCAAGACCGCATCCAATCCGCAACAGGCCCTGAGCTATGAATATTGGACCCAAGGAATGGCACAAGACCAGAATATATGAATTAGCCTGTACTTTAACCATGTACACAGCCCCTCATGAATACTGAACATGGAGTGAAAGTTAAAAGTGAAAGCCCATTGGGAAACTCCAACTCCCATTGTCATTGTGACACAGCACTCCACAGCACACAAGTGAACACTGCACACTGCACACGACGAAATTGCATTTATGCCTCACCCGTGCAAGGGGGCAGCCCTCAGTGGCGCCCCATGGGGAGCAGTGCGGTGGGACGGTACCATGCTCAGGGTACCTCAGTCATGGAGGAGGATGGGGGAGAGCACTGGTTGATTACTCCCCCCACCAACCTGGCGGGTCGGGAGTCGAACCGGCAACCTTTGGGATGCAAGTCTGACGCCCTAACCGCTCACCCATGACTGCCCTAAAGCTTGGAGCTAGGAGTAATTCATTCATTACTGTAACCACCATGTACAGAACAACTTGCCTGATTACCATTATTGTCGTGCGTAATGTAGGGCTCGTGGCAAGCTTATGGAGGGCCAAAACAACCGGGAGCTTCTGCAGTGTGCAGGTATATCTTTCCGGTAACACTTTATTTTAGGCATACATCTGTTAGCACTAATACATACAATGTGCCTGTATAAGTAACTTGTAAGGCATGTACAAAGCAAAATAAAACATTTGTTAGGCATGTATTCGCAAATGTCTTGTTCATGCACAATAAGGGATTTATTACCAATTTAACCTTGGTAAGGACCTAGTAGGCCTTAGCGTTTGCTTAGTACATGCCTTACAAGTTACTTATGCAGGCATTAACATTGTATGTATTAGTGCTAATAGATGTATCCCTAAAATAAAGTGTTACCATCTTTCCTTAAACTTAATGAATCCCCAAAGGGGCAATAGTGTGCTGCCTGGCCATGCATGCAAGACATTAGTAAGACAGTGACATAAATTAACCTCCACTGTGATCAGCATGTACAGAACAAGTGCTGCTGTATCAGGATCCGCTGTTAGGCTAGATTCTACTGCATGTGTGTACTCCCTGAGCAATCAACCCAAGAGTGACGTCAGATCAGCTGTTAGGTTAGATTCAGAGGTGGGCAAACTCAGGCCCGGGGGCCACATGTGGCCCGCCAAGCTATTTCATCTGGCTTGCAGAACCTTTACAAGAAAGATGACTTAAAATCACCCAACATTCTTAAAAAGGTTAACCAAAACAATGATTTTGAGGTTTTCAGATTCACCCAACATTCTTCAAATGGTTAACCAAAACAATGATTTTGAGGTTTTCAGATTCACCCAACATTCTTAAAAAGGTTAACCAAAACAATGATTTTGAGGTTTTCAGATTCACCCAACATTCTTAAAAAGGTTAACCAAAACAATGATTTTGAGGTTTTCAGATTCACCCAACATTCTTCAAATGGTTAACCAAAACAATGATTTTGAGGTTTTCAGATTCACCAAGGCTTCTGTATTAAAGGCTACTAAATACATTTCATTACAATGTGCAGGATTGAAATGGCCCAAAAATAATGTTATTGCAACATACATTATTTCTTGTGCCTGCGACATCTGGCACTTTGGCCAATATTCTAAAATCACTGTGGCCCTTGAGCCAAAATAATTGCCGACTCCTGATTCTACTGCATCTGTGCTCCCCAAGCAATCAACCCAGGAGTGACTTAGAGCTCAGTGTATTAATTAACTGTACTGTAACCATGTACCAAACTGTTCAATCTTGCATCAGGCACATCTGGAAAGATAATCATATGCATCTGTTGTTCCTGGGCAACAGGTTCAAATGAGAAATGGTTGACATGCCCTACAAAGCAAAAAGGCAGTACCTTCGTTGTTGTTTAAAAGGAGTTACTATGACTTTAATGACATATATATCAAAGTTTAAATTTAAACAAAATGATGCACAACTGCACAAGAAGTGGTTATATAAAGAAACAAAACTGCTGAATGTCAATAATCTCCCCAAAACTACTTTGGACTGGACTGCATTATCATTTAAGTCATTTTACTCAGTTTGGAGCTCCGCACAGTTACTGCCTTTTTGCTTTGTAGGGCAACACTGGCCAAATACATATGCAGCAGTAGACATCATAAAAGCTGATTTAAATGGCTAATAGCTACCCATATCAATTTTGATTCGTTAGTACGTAGATACAAGACACATTTCAAACACCTAATCTTTCAGCCGTCAGGGTTTGAGCTGGGTGTCATGAGTTCTACTCTACTCATAATAAGTCTGGCATTTTCTTGAGGCAACCTGTATGTCTCTCAGTCTTGGACGGACGGGAGTACGTATTGTAAATATACTCTCATGTGATTGGACCGATGCGAGTACATATTATCAATATACTCTCATGTGATTGGACCGCTGAGCTTGACAAGTTCATAGATGAACCAAATGTTCCGCCATCTTGGAACCATAGCGAATTGGTGCCATCTTGGATGTAGCAATGAATTTTTAAAGGAGCACAGAATTAAGTCCTCATTCCAGTGTATGTACTGACGATTTGCATTGTATTTCAGATGATTCGGGCTTTGCAGCGGCCCTGCATCTGTCCAATCGTGATCATGTCTTTGTCAGGGTACATACAGTACTCTTCCTCCCTGTGTGTCTGTCTCCTCCAGGTGTAAGCAAATAAATGGGTAAATACAAACGAAAAGCTTTCAGTTGCTAGACCTTCATCATGGAGAAGTGCATGTGAACATTCGTTTCTATTTTCTCATCATCTCCACTTGCCGCTAGGGGTGGGATATCGGTATCGGTGTATCGGTATCCGGTTCAGATATCAACATAATTCAGAGATCGGATCGGATCGGAATTTTCCCAAAATATCGGAATTTTCCCAGTACTGACATTGAGCCAGGTGTAATGTTAATTTGAAGTCATAGCACTTAAAATTAAAGTTTTCAGGATGGGATTGTTACTTTTTTTACTTGTTACTTTTACTTATGAATTAGTTTCCTGTTCTTATGACTTCCTTTTCTGACCAAATAGTCATCTTGGGCCTACCTCAAGTTGAAACCCATGCATATATGAGGTTTTGGTATTGGATCGGAGTAGTATCGGTATCGGCAGATATCCAAATTTAGATATTGGGATCGGATCGGAAGTGAAAAAATGTGTATCGGTGCATCTCCACTTGCCACAGATGAGCCGTGACCTTTAACTCGTAGGCAAATAAATAACATGTTCCAGACAAGAGACTCTTCACATCACCTCAATGAATGTACAAGAAATGAGTTAACTAATTATCATATCTCGTGGACTGCATTACATTTCTTCAGAGATGAACTACAGTACATTAGGAGATTAGCAGTGGCTGATTGCTAATGACGCCATTAGCTGAGTCCTCCTCAGCCATCTGTAAGCTCATGATTAGCAGGGGCGTAGCAGCTAATTGTGGTCCCTATGTGTCTAATGGGCACCTAATCAGCTCCAATGGACCCCGCAGCCATATACAGTATCTACGTAAATCGGACTGTGTTTTGGCCCCCTATATATGGTGAATTCAGGTAAATTGGGCCACTTTTTTGCATATAAGTGAATGGCCCTAAAGTGGTCCAATTTACCTGAATTCATCCCAACGTACTTATATATAGAGGTACATGGGGCCCTGGTGACTCACTCAAGATAATGGAAAAAAGGAGGCGCACACAAGACTTGTGTGAAAAAGTGTATTGAAGCCGAAAAAATATACAACAGAAGTCTAAGGTTAACTGGAGAGACGTTTCGGAGCTAGTACATTCTCAATGTCTCCAGTAGGCCCTGGTGACTCAGTCACACTTTACCCACCCTGTACGACACCCGTGATGATTAGTGTTGTTTTGTAGGCCTGTCTGATGTTCCGGAGTGTTCCTTCCGTTCCCCTTCGCTTCCCCTTACCTCACTTATCCTCTCCCTCCATATGCAAACAATACAATGTTACAGTACAACAATATCACATCATTATGTATCATCAGTGAGTCATCATTATGTGTCATTACCCTTCTGTGTCAGTTGTTCTGTATGTGTGTCATATCTCTTTTAAATAAGCAAATGAATAAATACAAAGAAACAGCACTGTCTTTTCATGGACTTTTGTGTGTTTTTTTCTTTGGTGCTGTGTGTGTGTGTGTGTGCGTAATTGGTGTGCAGGCTGCTAGATGATTTGTTCTCACACAAAAAATTTAAAACAAACAAAAAAAACATTAATTCAATACAGAGAGTCATTTTAACATATTTCAGAGTATGTTTTGGTCCCTGAGTACTCTGTAAGTGTTTGATCAACTCTGCATTTTTACTGTATGTGTCACCGGGGGACAGCTGATAGGTCCCTGAGGAGGAGTATAGTCCTGCGTCAGAGCCAGCCACACAAAAGAATGCTGTCTAAAGACAGGCTGCAACAGTGTTGCCAGATTGGGTAGTTTCCCGCCCAATTGGGCTGCTTTGGATGGCCGTCTGCGTGTAAAAATAGCATTTAGCAGAAAAAGCGGCAAATTAATTATATTGGCCATATAAATCAATAGAATTGGGCGGGATTTAGTGCTTCTAGGCGGGTTTTGAGTATTTTTTTGGGCTGAAAATCATCAGCCTCATCTGGCAACCCTGATCTGCAAAGTAAAGAACAGATGAGGGAGGGCGGATCACACTGATGGAACGGAGATCAGGAACCTGCTTTAATGACACAGCGTTATAAATAAGCTGTTAGCAGAATGGCAATGACCAAGTCATAGTGCATCACTAAAGGCCCTGTGTTATGTCATAGTATTGTAGTGCTATGGTAGTTAACTTTTTCAATGACTATTACAACGTGCCACAGGAGGTACGGCGTGCATTAAGGGGCTATGTCTCCCACTGCCATACTGGGAGAAGCCAATAGGAACTGAGGAAGCCGTCCCACTGGGATACACTCTCAGACGCCAGATAAAAGACATTTACAGTAAGTGAAAGCCCAATTGGGAAACTCAAACTCCCACTATCATTGTGACACAGCACTCCACTGCACACAACGAAATTGCATTTATGCTTCACCCATGCAAGCAGCCCTCAATGCCGCCCCCAGGGAGCAGTGCGGCGGGACGGTACCATGCTCAGGGTACCTCAGTCATAGAGGAGGATGGGGGGAGAGCACTGGTTAATTAATGCCCCCCACTAACCTGGCGGGTTGGGAGTCGAACTGGCAACCTTTGGGCTACAAATCTCACACCCTAACCGCTTACCCATGACTTCCCTTACCCATGACTGGCCTGTAGGAAGAAACATTGGTTGCACTCTCACTTGCACTAGTGTAGTGTAGTTTATTTTCTGTATTTTCTTTGTTCCTTTTTTTTTTAGACAAGAGACATTAACTTGCTTAATTAAATGGTTTTATTTATTGTTAAACTTTGCTGTAGTAATGGTAAAGTTGTGTAGGGGTTGTTGATAAGAGACGTATTTTGCATTATGCATTTATTCATCTTTCTCATGCTAATAATCTTTCACTGACGGCTATTTGTTATAATTTTCCAGTAAATAGGAAAACATGCTCAATATGGGGAACTCTCGGATAAATCATTTGGTATTCATACGAGAAGCTGGAAGTATGATTTCTAGACCTTCATACTTTATTAACAAGAGTGTGGAGAAGTGATGCATGGTCAATTTTGCTCAGTATTAATTAACTACCATCTCAGTGAATGGAGTTCTTTTTCTCAATCGTCTATGGCTCATCATGCATTTGCTTCTGTCTTCATGCATGTTGTCTCAGAAAATATGGAAGATGCTGCATACCCTGCTCCATGTTTTGTTCATGTCCATGTTGAGTTCATTGAAGGTACACTGTGTAAGATTTTTAGTTGTTTATTTCCAGAATTCATGCCATTCACTAATGTTACCTTTTTCATCAATACTTACCACCACCATGAAATTCAAAGTATTCATTATGACTGGAAAAATTGCACTTTTCATACATGAAAAGGGGGATCTTCTCCATGGTCCGCCATTTTGAATTTCCAGAAACATTTTTAGCTGCAACAATGACTGTACTTGGGCCATAATAAAAAAATATTTGTTTATTGCTTAGTAAACTTAAATGAAAAGATCAAATTTGGCAATAAGCAGTCCAGTTTCAATGAGCAGCATAGTTGCAGTACCTTTTTTGACCATTTCCTGCACAGTGTACCTAAAGTAAAGCGTTTCGAACAGCTGGCCTTATTGTAATACCTTACCTTGTCTTTCCTAATATCCTAACATTTAAACACTATCCCCACACAGCACATTTAGCAGTTCCACCCAGCGCAATGTTACTTCTGAATCAGGAAGAGAATGACGTCAGGCTGCATGCTATGTGGTCTATTTACAATACATTGCAATGCAAACATATACAACAAGACAATATACAACAACAGTAGCATATTCTGAATTTACGTAGTGCAGTTTTGCACAACATGAGTTATGGTATGATGTAATTGTGTGTATATGTGCATGTTTGATGTTTTTTGGGTCCAGTCCTGCATGTTAAGTGTTTTTATGTTTGTCTAATGTGTTGATATGTGTTCTTTGTGTAAACACTCAGACTCTCTGTGCCCATACCAAATTTCTCTCTAGAAGAGACAATAAAGGCTCATCCTATCCTATCATTTATATATTTTGCTCCTGTATTTGTATTAGCACAGTCTCCAGACCCGGCCCCGTGTTGCTGTGTGGCCGTGTGTGGAAATTGTTATCCACACTCATTTCCTTATCTCCCATCTGGAACATTAACAAACACAGCACCAGGAGCCAAGCCAAGCCTAGCCCACGCCTGTCACAACCAGCAAAGCAAACCAGGCAATTGCCCAGGGCACCTTAGCTGAAATAGGGGCTCCTGGTGATGACTGATTATGTAGAGCCTACTTGTGTTCAAATGACAGCACTGGTGAGTGTGGAAACATCTCCCGAAACTCAATGACCGAAAAATGCGGTGACATTGCTATCGTAATATCTCAGCCCCCTCCCCGAGCATGAAAAGAGGAAAAGGGCCCCCCCAAGTTCCTTTTTGCCTAGGGCCCTGAATTGTACATTGAAACGGCCCTACCCGAGCCTGTACCAATTATACACCCTGCGTGATTTTTCTGCACTGTCAAGAATACTTATTGCCACTGTCAGGATTTAATTGACCTGGGTTTTTATATATCTCAAAGCCTTTCGGTTTTTACTGATGTTCTCCCTCGCCGGTTTTGAGCCGTGGCGTTATTTGTTATTTGTTTAATCTCAGCTGATGGTAATGACCACCACGTCCTTCAGAGACGCCGCTTGTGTGCCTTTTATAACGCTGTCGGAGAAAAACACAAGACAGAATCTCGTTCGTTCCTGGCAAAGATTTAATTACTGGGTACACAATTGAATTTGCTTGAGCCTTGAGGTGTGTGTGCATGTGTGCGTGTGTTTGTGCCTGGATACATGTGCGTTCACATGTGTGCATGCCTGCCTGCCTGCATGCATGCGTGATAATGGGGAGAGGCCTCAGCGTGTGCGTGTGTGTGCTTGCGTGCCTGCGTTTGCGTGTGTTTGTGTGCGTGCGTACGTGCATGTGTGCATGCGTGATAATGGGGAGAGGCCTCAGCGTGTGCGTGTGTGTGCTTGCGTGCCTGTGTGCGTGCGTGCGTGTGTGTGTGCGTGCCTGTGTGCGTGCGTGCGTGTGTGTGTGTGCGTGCCTGTGTGCGTGCGTGTGTGTGTGCATGGAGATAATAGGGAGAGGCCTCAGCTTGTGCGTGCGTGCGTGCGTGTGCGTTGAGATAATAGGAGAGTTCTCAGCTTGTGTGTGTGTGCGTGCGGTGCGTGCCTGCGTGTGTGTGTGTGCGTGGAGATAATAGTTAGAGTTCTCAGCTTGTTTCTGTAATGCAGCTGCAGATTACCTGTCAGACTAACCCTCAGGTCTGCAGATGGACCTTCACT
>NC_085876.1:44214011-44216511 GCF_034702125.1 Engraulis encrasicolus
TCGTCTACGGAAAATTAAACAATCACAACGTCAGCATTCCAAACGAATATTCTAGACCTTTGTAAGTTTCACACCCGCATCGACACATCTATCTTGCTCGAAAGATTCTAGTGCAGTCGGTATGGTTCCTACAACTTTTCAGACTGTAATAGATTTAAAAAGTACCCTACCCTAACGGCAGATAAGTAAGACCAGAGTACAGTATGTTTTGCAGCTAAACATAATGGCGAACATGGAGAAGATCCACCTTTTCATGTATGAAAAATGCAATTTTCACAGTCAGAATGAATACTTAGTATTTGATAGTGGTGGTACGTATTTGTAAAAAAAAAGGTAACATTTGTGAATACACAGCACGGATTCTGGAAATAGACTACTAAAAATGTTACACAGTGCACCTTGAAGAAACCATATACAGTAAGACTTGGTCAATACCATTTTGGTGACAGAAAGGTTATACCATAGGCTCTGTGCAAAGGGGATAACTGCACACATTGTACAGTTTGTACGACTCCACATTTCCTGTTCTTTCTTCTCATTCTCTCTCTCTCTCCCTCTCTGCCCTCTTTTGTCTCGTTCTAGTGTTGGTCTGAGTGTTCCTTTCAGTGGTGAATATAGCAGTAGTAACATCATACATGTAAGACCTGTACTGCATATGGCTGTCTTTGTGTGTGTGAGTGCATGCGTGCTTGCGTGTGTGTGAGAGTGTCCATGGACGTGCGCGTGTGCGTGGGCACGCATGTGTGAGTGTGCTCTGTTTGTGTGCGTGTGTGTGTGTGTGTGTGTGTGTGTGTGTGTGTGTGTGTGTGTGTGTGTGTGTGTGTGTGTGTGTGTGTGTGTGTGTGTGTGTGTGTGTGTGTGTGTGTGTGTGTGTGTGTGGTATGTCTGTGTTTTCACATGTTTCTTTGTGTTTCACGCTGACCAAGTCTAGCTCACAACAGGAAGTGAAGATAGTCAGGAGGAGAGAGCGGGCATTAATATACAGAGGGGAGAGAGGGGGTATTAGTATACAGTGGGGAGGAGAGAGGAGGTATTAGTGTGAAGAGAGAGGGGGTATTAGTGTGAAGAGAGAGGGGGTATTAGTGTGAGGAGAGAGGGTAGGCATTAGTATACAGTGGTGAGGAGAGAGGGGGTATTAGTGTGAAGAGAGAGGGGGTATTAGTGTACAGTGATGAGGAGAGATGGGGTATTAGTGTGAGGAGAGGAGAGAGGGGGTAGTAGTGTGAGGAGAGAGGGCGTATTAGCGTAGAGTGGTGAGGAGAGAGGGGGTATTAGTGTTCAGTGGTGAGGAGAGAGGGGGTATTAGTGTACAGTGGTGAGGAGAGAGGGGGCATTAGTGTACAGTGGTGAGGAGAGAGGGGGTATTAGTGTTCAGTGGTGAGGAGAGAGGGGGTACTAGTGTTCAGTGGTGAGGATCGAAGGGGTATTAGTGTACAGTGTTGAGGAGAGAGGGGGCATTAATGTACAGTAGTGAGGAGAGAGGGGGTATTAGTGTGAGGAGAGAGGTGGTATTAGTGTACAGTGGTGAGGAGAGAGGGGGTATTAGTGTGAGGAGAGAGGGGGTATTAGTGTGAGGAGAGAGGGGGCATTAGTGTACAGTGGTGAGGAGAGAGGGGGCATTAGTGTCCATACGTGAGTAGAGAGGGGGTATTAGTGTACAGTGGTGAGGAGAGAGGGGGTATTAGTGTACAGTGGTGAGGAGAGAGGGGGTATTAGTGTGAGGAGAGAGGGGGTAATAGTGTACAGTGGTGAGGAGAGAGGGGGTATTAGTGTACAGTGGTGAGGAGAGAGGGGGCATTAATGTACAGTAGTGAGGAGAGAGGGGGTATTAGTGTGAGGAGAGAGGGGGTATTAGTGTGAGGAGAGAGGGGGTATTAGTGTACAGTGGTGAGGAGAGAGGGGGTATTAGTGTGAGGAGAGAGGGGGTATTAGTGTGAGGAGAGGAGAGAGGGGGTATTAGGGTACAGTGGTGAGGAGAGAGGGGGTATTAGAGGGAGGAGAGGAGAGAGGGGGCATTAGTGTACAGTGGTGAGGAGAGAGGGGGTATTTAGTGTACAGTAGGGCTGCACGATTATGAAAAAAATCGTTCACGATTATTGTTTTTTTTATTATTTTTTTTAAAGTATAACAAGATTAAATAATCAAGAATGAATTATTACAATTAATTTTATTTTGCTCATCCTAATACTTATGTAAAAGCAATAGCATGAGACTTAGGTGGACAGATTTCTGGCCAGAAACACCAGCCTGTCAGTACTGTATGTTCTGGCTTCAAGGACGCTCTCAAAGGTAGGTCACTATTGCCATGATTAAATCGAGATTGAGATCACAACTTCGATCTCACGATTTTATCACGATTTTCGATTATTTTCGATTAATTGTGCAGCCCTAGTGTACAGCACTGCCGGATTGGTGAGGAGAGAGCACGGGTGTAGCAGCACATTTTGGGCCCCATGTCCAATCAGCTCCAATGGACTCAAATCTCTTCGAGACGTGGTCT
>NC_085876.1:44226511-44248144 GCF_034702125.1 Engraulis encrasicolus
GTCGGGAATCGAACCCAGGTCGCCCACCTGTTGATGCGAGGAATAAGACCTGTGGCTCCGAGCCTCCGAGTTAGACAGGCCACATTCGTGTCCAGGGCCGGATTAAGATGGTTCGGGGACCCTAGGGTACAGGTTGCTGTGGGCCCCCCTGGAAGGCAAATTTAGCAACAAATTTACATAGACAGCATCATAATTATGAGATAGGAATGAAGGATATAACATATTAAACCAACTGTAATCAACATGACAGATGCCTTTTTCAATTTTGCAGCTTATCACAATTCTGCAATTTGTCAGTTTTGGACAATCAGGGGGGGCCCTGGCAGGTGGGGGGCCCTAGGCTGCAGCCATACCTAGCCTGTGTGTTAATCCAGCCCTGTTCATGTCCACTATATGGTCTCCGTCAGTGTTCCATCTTAATCGATGGCAGAACTGGATAGAACCAGAACGCTGTTGCCCAACCAGATCAGATGTAATCAAAGATAGGGCCTGCGCCTTTCAAGGTGGCTGTACGGTAGTTATGTGGTGGTGCGTGCGTGAGCTTTGCATATAGAGTAATTCAAATTCAGAAGGTCTGAAGCTCGCACTCAGAAAAAACACCAAGAGAAATGCCCCTAAAAAAGTGGGTTTTTAATGATCTCACTTACCTGTATGCCGTGCTATTTACAAAAGTGAAAACGTTTGAGGTGACCCCATCAATAGCAGCATCAAAAGGTCCTGTGTTATGTCATAGTATTGTAGTACTATGGTAATTAACTTTTCAATGACTATTACAGCGTGCCACTGGAGGTATGGCACGCAGTAGGGGGCTACAACCCCATTTTTTATGGGCATCTCTCTTTTTTCCTGAGTGCAAGCTTCAGACCTTCTGAACTTCTGAATTTTAATTACTCAACCAGATCAGACCCAGGTCTGGGCCGGGGCCGGGCCAGGCCAGGAGACCATGCTCCAGATCAAAGCCTATTTGAAAAGCTGCAGCCTTCAGTTCAATCGGACCCCCCTGCGCTCTCTCTCTATCCACCAATCAAAAGCTTCTTGGGTTCTTGTGTGATGCCATTGTGTAGTCAGCAGGGGACCACTTCTGATGAGTGTGGGCCAATCTTGTGGATCTCTCTCTCGTCAAAACTGGGAAATCATATGGGCCAATCTTGTGGCTCTCTCATCAACACTGGGAAATCATATTGGTTTTCAGAGCATGTCTGAGAGCATGGTGATTGTGTGGCTCCATTTATAATCATGGTGCCACATCATACAGGCCTATGCAATCACTTTCCATTCCACCTATGTAGCTTATGTAAGTTATGTTTATGTACCTTGCATTTTCAGTGTGTGATTTCAGATTTTCTGTGTGTCTCTAAACCCCAGAATTATGTATACATTACAGCACATGAAAATGCCATACGATTTTGAGACTATGTTTTCTCGTCAGAAGAGTTTGGTTGTAATGTCTTTCGCCATGACAAGAAGAAGTTTTATAATATAAAGATACTAAATCTGGGTGTGAAGTTGCTCATTGCACTTATGCACCATGCCATGATGGGCATGACATTAACACCTGCCAACCAGCCAAATGATGGTAAAAGTTGGTTGTGGCTTGTAACAATATATGTCTCACTAGCCCCTTTGGAAGTTATGTACATTATTTTAGGGTATGTCATATCAGTGTAGCCTACATTCTGTTGGATGCCCCTTGTGCATCAATGGTTTGTTGATTGATTGATTGATTGATTGGCTGATTTGTGGATTGATTGATTTGATTGATTGATTGATCGATTTATTGATTTATGATTAATTGATTGATTGATTGATTGATTGACTGATTTGTGTAACTACTTTTGATGCTGGGAGCAATGTATCAAATTAAATTAAATAGGCCTAGTATTAATCTTCTTGCTGTATCACTTCATCGTCTGAGCGTAGCTGTACAATTTGATGGTGAAGAAAAGTAGGTGATTACACAACTGAGGCTAGTAGAAAGCCTGAATGACTAGTGACAAGAGAGAAACTTACGTAGGGTAGTGAGCGAAACAGCTAGTGTCAAGCCCTGGTGCCATGAGGGGGCTTGCCTTGCTTCCCAATGGGTAGCCGGGTTCGAGTCTTGACTGGGTCATTTGTGATTGTGAAAAAGAAATAAACACGCACACCCATCTCAAAAAGATTGGGTGCAGGACTAGAAAACTCACATGAAAACTGAAAGTAAAGTCTGTGACCCCAAGCACCGACTTTCTTTTCAGTTTTCATGGTCCTAACCCACTTCTAACTCTCCAACACTCTCTTCCTGCCATGATTGACAGACTGGTGAGAAAAGCTGGCTCAGTTGTGGGAGAAGAGCTGGAGAACTTCACTTCATTGTCAGATAGAAGATCTTTGAGCAAACTGCTCACCATCTTGGACAATAAGGCGCACCCACTCTACAACACAATCATCCAACAAAAGAGTGTGTTCAGATGGAGGCTGAGATCACTGAAATTCAGGACTGACAGACTGGGGAAATCATTTGTCCCTAGAGCCATGCAACTCTATAATTTGTCCATTAAGGACAAAGAGAAACTCCTGGACTTTTCTGCATGATCACCTTATTTATTTTGTATCTACTTTTTTATTTAAATTTTGTTTTTACTTCTCTTTTTAATCTACAGAGCAAACTGGAAAAATAATTTCCCCTTGGGGATAAATAAAGTTTAATCTAATCTAATCAAATCTAATCTAATCTAATCTAATCTAATCTAATCTTCTCTGTCCTATTTAAGGCAAAAAGAATATGAGCATATGGAATATTGTTCAAAATAAACTTTACCTAAATGACTTTTTAACTTGATAATACTGTAATAATTAATACTGTACTTTGTACATTCCATTGCATCCTCTTAGCAGATACGGTTGTCAACAAGTATAGTAAGATCACATAAAACTTTTATTGGATCTTACAGCATTTGCTGACAATCTTAGGTAATAACAGAGTCTTAGGTAATTACAGTGAATTGTCTTATGTGTGCTTAGGTCCTTTGCAACTCTTGGGAAAGTTGTGTAGACTTCTGTTCCTAAATGGTGCAATATCCGCGCTGTACAGTAAGTACCTTTGTATATCTAGGTTTAATAATACGACTTTGTTCCTGAAAAGAGTCCCTATTGACATTCACTCACTCAGCACAGAGGTCTCTGAAAGTGCCATCCCACTCTTTATTGTTGCACAAGAGGTAAACATTGGACAAAACCATAACCAACACGGCATCATGAAGGCAATAAATGAATAAAATAACTTCACACATCAATAATATATTATGTGCTTTCTCTTTTTTTTGTTCAGTGAGTCCTGCCAGTAGCACAAAGCGTGGCGAATGCATTAGCAGCCAAAGTGTTACACAATCACAGCTGTCGATTTGAGAGGTTTCTGTTGGCAAAGTTAATGCTGAAATAATAATAAAAAAATAAAAAGCCATTTACAGCCACTTCTGAATTATTTCCAATAGAGAACAAAACTGCTCTAATGCTAATTAAAATGCATAACGCAGCGCACACCCAAGCAGTACAGAGACAAACACTCTTTCGCAAATATTCAGAAAACTTATAAACCACTATACAAAGCAGCATGAGCAAGCAAGACATTATTAACCCATAGGAAAAAGATACATTAAAGAAAAATTGCATGGCTTACAAATGTTATAAAATCTAACACAAGAAATGAACCACTTGTGTAGAATGTGTCATATGAGTAAGCACACATTCCATGTGCAGTGAAAGGAATGCAGTGTTGATTCAACACTTAGAGAGTGAGTACTCTGGGACCAAATACACTTTATGAGATGTTAAATACTGTAAGTGTTGAAATAACCCTGTGGTTTTTGGAGTGTACAATGTACATGTGTCACAGTACTTGGAATGTGTAGGTGTCCCTTACTTACAGTAGAAATAATACCAAGTAAAGGGAAACAGATTAGAGGGTACACTTCAAAGCATATATCGTGCCACCGTTATGACCTCAAGATGGCGAGATTGTGTGTACAATAATTCATTCTGTGGATGTGGACTAATTTCCATCCAACACAGAGAGTTGCATTCATCACTCAAACTAATATTTACTAGTATGACCTATTGTACTTTGGTACTTGGTACTTGGTACTTGTACTTTGTACTAAATTCATGGTGTTGTCCTACTCAAAGTGTTGGATTCATACTCCAAAACACAGAGTGTAGTATTATGAGAACATTCATCCTGGCATACACACATTCACAGTAACTAAGAATAGCGTACACAAAGTTCTTAAATGGCACGAGTGGGCTTCAACACTTCAACACCCCGAGATCAAAGCAAAGGAGTTACATTGACAAACAGGAGGCAACATGGAGATCCTTAAGAGGTTGAGGTTCAGAGACGGAACAATTGCACACAGGGCCCCAGGGAAAAAACACTAATAGGGCCCCCATACAGCCTGCTAAGGTCATAATAGGGCCCCCACCACCAATACATGAGGGCCCTGGGCCCAGGGGCAAATGCCCTGATTGCCCCCCATAGCTCTGCCCCTGGTCAGGTTGATGTGAAACTAAATGGCAAGGCAGCACATGATTTTTTTTTAAAGGACAGCCAATGCACAAAGGGGGATTCTTTTTGAGGTGCAGGTAACGACAAGGATGAAACAAGCCGCACACTCTTGCCGATGATGCCAGATTCATTTGAAAACAAACAGCGTTTCAGAGTGTGCAGCCTTTTGAGCGTGTAGTTTCTTTCATCCCTGTGCAAAGGCGGCAGCACACAAAAGCCACCCTGTAATGGCCGAATGATACAAGAGTGCCATGGGTAAAAAGTAGGGCTGGGACATTAATGCATTAATTTAGATTAATTTATCACACAATGCGATTCATTAATTAGCACGATTTTAAAAATTAATCGCAGTATAATATAGCTACATAGTTCTGGATTAGACCAGTGGAGGGCTGTATTACGCCTGATGGTGAGCAGCCTGCTGAAATTGAGAAGAGTTCTCCCTTCTTTTAAAAATGTATAATATTTTTAGATTAAGCTTATTCATTGTAATTATTCAAAATATTTTAAATATTTTCACTGTTCTCAAATCAGATATTTAAATGTGATTAAAATGTGATTAATTCAATTAATTAATTCCAAAGCCTGTAGATTAATTCGATTAAAAAATGTAATCGAGTCCCAGCCCTAGTAAAAAGCAACAAAGCAGGGCTGGACTGGCCATCTGGCATAGCGGGCATTTCCCGGTGGGCCCTGCACCCTCGTAGGCCCCTATTTTCAGAAATGTTTAAAAATATATTTTTATATATATATTTTTTTTTAAGCATTTCTGAAAATAGGGGCCCACAAGAGCGTGGGGCCCACCGTGAGGCAGTTCTGCATCGCTAATTGTGAGGGGCCCCTTTTGGCCAAAAGTGCCTGGACCCTATTTCTCTCCCCTGCAACAAATGCAGAGTGAAAAGACACGTCAATTTGCGTTTTGTATTGCGCTGTACATTATTCTCTGTCAAGTTGTCTTATCACTTTGTAAACTCAAAGCTGGAAAGGCAAGACAATGTAAAAGGCTATTCCCTTATTTTGTGCCATGTGCGTGTCGATCTCAAACTGATATCCTTTTCATCCTCCACTTCTGGGGAGTATACTAAGAAACTGGGGAAGCAGTAAACCACGTTAACCTTAAGGTGAATCTAATCTAATAGAAGAGCCTGGAGTCCTCATTTTCTTAACTAAAGGATGCATGCAGGTACCGTACATCTATATATCACTTCCTGTAATTTAAGTAAGTCTGGTTTATCACTTAACCTTCTTCTTAACGTTGAAAGTTAACTTTCAATGTCTATTACAGCGTGCCACAGGAGGTACGGCGTGCATTAAGGGGCTACCCATGTTTTTAGTACCCGCCCCCTTAAAGAGGTGCTTTCCTGCCCTTTTGCCTGGTGTGTTTTCGCATGAGCAGGACGAACGGCCGGACAAAACATTTGTGTTGCCTGGTAAAATAGTTGATTCCACCTGACTTGACAGCGTGTATTTGGCCTCTAAGATCAACATGAGCAACATACAGTAAATCTCCAGTCAGTCGGCCCTGCCGTGGCTGATTAGGGCACTCGTCTACTACGTGGCCAACCCGGGTTCAATTCCCGGCCAGGGTCCTTTGCCAGACCTTCCCCGTTTCTCTCTCATAACTCACTTCCTGTCTCCGCTTCACTGTCGTGTCTGAAAAAAAACAATAAGGCTTGTAAAGCCCCACAAAAATACTTTTAAAAAATCCAGTCAGTCTGGCAAACCTGCCTGTTCTCACTTCAGCTGGACTGGGAAAATCAATTAAATAAATAAATGAATAAAACTATGCACACCGCACATCACCTGAATTACTGAGCTGAGTAACCCCTAAGGAGGACAGATTTGGTCAGGCCCCAGGCAATTGCCTAGGTTTGCCTAATGGCAAGTCCGCCTCTGACCGTGCATCACCTGAATCAGTGAGCTGAGTATTCTCTGTTCTGAAGGCCACGCGGAACAGAAGAACACAAAGCCATTGGAAAGACACGTGGGTGTGAGGGTGAGGGCAGGACCTACAGTAGCCAGACACCACACACGCCTTCCCCAAGCTGTTCTACCTCGTCTACCCTGTTTATCCTACTGCCCTATTTTACGATGCCCCATTCATCTCTTGACCAATGTTACCTTCGCATAGAAAATACAAATCCACTTAGTGACAGAAAATATTCTTGCCTGCCAAGTTGGTCTATTGTTAGTAGGCTACTGCACCGTTGAAGGTCAGACACAAAAGGCTGACAAACTGGTCCTCCAATCACAATTAAATAAATCAATTTTTGAGGCAGCCTATCACTGTTGGGGAGGATAGGTCACTATCGCTCTGATTGGTCATATAGCATGCAGAGGCAGTTTGAGCGTGAACAGTTTAGCCCCACCCACAGTCCTCAGCTTTCTAAACCGCTTGGTACCAGACTAAACTGTTCATCTTATACCCTGTCTTGCCAGGCTAATGTTTTCTGCCTTTCTGTAGGACACAGTAGCTACAGAAGGAGACATCACTGAGGCATCTTGTCACTCACTCACTTGAGATTTCATCCTTGGCCTTTTACAGTGAAAACGTGAGCGAAGGAGAAATGGCTTTAGGCCTACATACTTTTGTCTATAAAGTAGGCTATGTTTGTTACAGGCCTACAGTATGTGGGTCGTTAAGCTTGTAAAGTACACACTCTGGCGCTGTTTTTTTTCATTGTTTACACACCCTTCACTGAGAGAAAAAAAAACCATTAGCCTATGAGTTTTCTGTCAGCCACCTGTTAGAGCACTTGTACAGGGTTTTGGCTGAAAGTCACTTTCACTAAGGTGCAGTCTTCCGGGTAGAGCGTTTTCTTTTCGGCAAGGAGCTCGTCTGTGGCCGTTAATTCGTCGAGCTCCGTGGTGTAGTGTTCCGTGCAGCTCTCGACCATGGAGGTGTCCTTTCCCGCGCTGTAGGTCAGCGCCACGCTGTACGTCCCCTTGGTGACGGAGCCCTTGCGCCCGCACAGGCAGAGCTTGCGGAAAGCCGCGCGGAACTTTTGCGACATGGCGTTGTAGATGACCGGGTTGACGGCGCTGTTGAGATAGATGCAGCAGCGGCAGAACAACAGGAACCAGGTGTCCAGGTAGGCTTGCTCCAGGAAAGAGTTGACCACGACCAGGGTGCGATAAGGCATCCAGAGCAGGGCAAACAGGATCACCACCACAGCGAGCATCTTGGTAACCTAGACAACACGGAGATGCTATCATTGCATGAATGGAAAATCAGTGTGTACTGAAGCACATTTGACCATAGCATTCCCCTCATATATCCTGTTTTACTGACATTTGGCAGTTGGGGCACGTCTGAAAACTTAACTACACGCACAGTTCTTTATTGGCTAAAATCATTGCTCATAGTAGTCTATTCTTTGTTAGGCTACTAACATTAGTCTAAACCTGACGAGGTCTCACAAATCTATAGGCTAGCCAACATGCAACCTGTTTTAATAGGCACTAACTGAAAAGTTATAGTAGCTAGTTGCTAATGAATACACATTTTATGTAAGACACCGGCGCAAGAACTGCCTAGGAAATAGGCCGGTGCGCACACTCACTCACCTGTCTCCTGGAAGTGGCGGTGGTGTTGGAGCAATGGTTGGACTTTTTACCCAGCGCGTTCCCCTTTCCTCCCCCGTGACTTTTGCCGTTGGCATTCTTCTCAAAAGTCATGGGGTTCAGGAACAGGATGCGCGCGATCAGTCCGTACAGTATGGTGGCCAGCGTGAGCGGCACCACGAAAAAAATGCCAAAGTCAAAAAAGTAAATTGGCATGTACACACTTCTCTTCATTTTGTACGCACATGATATTATGGTGACATCCTGGTACTGCGTCTCCACCGTGTCTGACAGGTAAAGCCACAGGACGCAGTACAGAGACGTCAGCCCCCACACTAACAATATTATCTTTTTGGCTCGGGACAACGTGCACAGAAACTGGGCTTTGATCGGGTGGCATATCGCGATGTATCTCTCGATTGTGAACGCGGTGATGGAGCAGGAGGACGCGTTAATCCCCAGGTACTGGAAGTAGGTGATGCACAGACAGCCGTAGTGTCCGAAGATCCAGGAGCCGTATATGCTGTCCGCGATGTTGGGGAGACCGGCCGCGGTGAGCACCATGAGGTCGGCCACCGCCAAACTCACCAGGTAACAGTTGGTCGGCGTTCGCATGTGTTTGGTTGTGAGGACGACCAGGATGACCATCGTGTTGCCAATGATGCCCAGAACACATATAACAAACACCAGAACCGAGCTGATGACTTTGTATTCGACGCTGTGGTCTGTCCATATTGGTAAAGTTTGGTTACTCACTGTAGTGTTTTCCATCTGTGCGTAATGCGTATCCTACTGTGCGATTTGTCGTCTGAGATTGCTTGCTCGTTTTGTCACCAAGTTATACCGTTCTTCGCAACCAACTTTAACTTATGCAATCAACAAGTCAACGCAAAAATAACCGGAACTTTGTCAAAACAAGGCTAATAGGTGTTAAAAAAAAGTAGGCTCAATGTTCCGGTCGCAAGTTTATGATGAAGTCGCAGTCCGCATGATGCCAGTGCGTCAATTCAGTGCTCTTCCCTCGATTCAGATGTTGCAAAGTTCGTTTAAAGTAGTATTTCTTTAGTTTTCATCCCTCCTAGTTCTCCCGTGTGAAGTTTCCTGCTTGACGCTGCAGCAAGTCTCGCGCTACGGTTCCAGTTCAAGCGCATCTCCAGTGGACCAAAACCGTGGTGCTGAAATGTTTGTGTGGCCAACACACGTCATTGCTCAATACAAAGAGCAAGGGGAGACGCACGCACCGACAGCAGTGGACAGTTGTCACGGGGAACACGTGTCATATCTTGACAAAATGATCAAAATTCACTACGGCTCTACTATTAATATAGGCTATATTTTCCATTTATTTGCTCAATTTGCCATTGGTTGATAATGTGGAATTTCATGCGTTTATCGCACTTTGGTAGGCATAATGATAGATAGTAATAAATGATGAAAGAAGGATTTTTAGTTAAACTGGAGGACTATTTAAACAAATCATATAGAACCTACAGATCTCACCAGATTATCAGACAATATAATATGAACATTTTCTACACTCGTCTAGAGCAGCACAGAATCTAACGTCATAGAATTTAGCGGTTTCGAGTGTTCTGGCGGCAACAGATCAATGGTAACATTTAACAACTCAATCACGGATAAAATAACGTGTGTAAAGGGCGAAGACCCCTAATTTCAGAGAGGCAGCCAAAGGACTATTGATCCAGAGAGAGAGGTGGGCTATTGATCTTTGTGAATGGTTGAGAAACAACATGAGTGAAAATATGGATGGCTGGCTGGCTGACTGACTGACTGACTGAATGAATAAACAAGTTTGTGAATGAGTGAAACATTCAATTTTAGTGGTAGCTAACAAAGGAATTTATTTATTTGGATATAAAGTTACTCTGTGGTGGCCGGGTAACCTTGTCCTTGGCGAACAATAATTCGAATTCTCTCTAACGCTCCACCACAACCCCCACCTCAACCACAGTGTCTAAGTGTGTCTGTGTAGGCTATTTTAAACCCATCTTCAAGGGGGCAGCCACCTACGCAGTGCTCCTCCTAAAGTATAAAGTGAGATTGCTTTCAGCCCAGGAGTTAGAGTTTAGAGAGTGGGGAACGTATAGCTTCATTTATCTCCTTGCAATAAGCCCGTATAAGACCTTAGACACCGGAGCCCTCTTCCCTCTCCAAAGTCCTCCTCCTCCACCCTCCTCCACGGCAGGCAGGCAGAGAAGCCAACAGGGGTGGGGGACAAGGGGGTCAGTTGTCACAAGCCCAGTGAGAGAGAGGGGGCACAGACTTTGGGATCCTCATTCCACATTCTTTTGATTTTGGGAACACTGATGATGGGCTAGACCCGGAGCGTTTGCATCCCACTTTTTTGTTTTGGCTTCTCTTTATTTTCAGCTTTTCACTGAACAGCAGCAAACTTCTGTGTGCGACTCCTTTTTCTTCTCACTGGATCCTCATTCCACTGAATGTACTTTGTGTGTGTGTGTGTGGGGGGGGGGGCTTTCGGATGGCGTTGTCCTGGGCCCAGTCGAGGGTGCCAGTGGCCCTGGCGGCAGGTGCTTTATTTGGTAGCTGGCTGGCTGGCTGCCTGGGGCCGGGAGATAAGTAACTGCGAGGGAGGGAGAGCAAAGAGGGTTACGGGGAGCCGCCTGAGCCTTTATCATCAGAAGATGTCAGAGCAATTTGCCACCGCCACCCTGCCGCCACTGTGCACAGAGGAGGGGTGGTGGGGGTGACGGTGGAGGGGAACTAAGGGATGGGAGGGGATGGGAGGAGATGCAGCGCGATGCATGTGTGTGTGTGTGTGTGTGTGTGTGTGTGTGTGTGCGTGTGTGTGTGTGTGTGTGTCTGCGAGTGTGTGTGTGCGTGCTAAGGGATGGGAGGGGATGAGAGGAGATGGGAGGAGATGCAACGCGATGCGAGCCAAACCTCTCAGTGCCCTGTGCTGTGTGTGTGTGTGTTTGTGTGTGTGTGTGTGTGCGTGCGTGCGTGTGTGCTGAGGGATGGGAGGGAGGGGATGGGAGGAGATGCAGCGCGATGCGAGCCAAACCTCTCAGTGCCCTGTGCTCTGTGCTCTGTGTGTGTGTCCTTGTGTGTGTGTGTGTGTGTGTGTGTGTGTGTGTGTGTGTGTGTGTGTGTGTGTGTGTGTGTGTGTGTGTGTGTGTGTCTATGCGTGTGCGTGCTGAGGGATGGGAGGGAGGGGATGGGAGGAGCGTGCGAGCGTGCGTGCGTGCGTGCGTGTGCTGAGGGACGGGAGGGGAGGGGACGCGATGTGTGCCAAACCTCTCAGTGCCCTGTGCGTGTGTCCTTGTGTGTGTGTTTGTGTGCCCTATGTGTGTGTGTGTGTGTGTGCGTCTGTGTGTGTGTGTGTGTGTGTGTGTGTGTGTGTGTGTGTGTGTGTGTGTGTGTGTGTGTGTGTGTGTGTGTGTGTGTGTGTGTGTGTGTGCGTGTTTGTGTGTGTGCTCGTCTGTGCGTGCGTGCCTTAGTCTTGGCTGCAGCTCAGATTGAGATATCGTCTGTCCCCATGCCTACAGAGAGCTCTGCTTGAACTGCACTTGCCTTTGTTGCGTCTGCCAAAATACGATTACCTTTCAAAAATGATAAACCTCATACAAGCCAGAAGCACACAGTACATTTCTAAACACTGAGCTAGAGTAGTAGCATATATAGTCTTATTCTCTAGATAGAGAAGCATAAAGTCTCCCTCTTTTGCAATGTTGAAAGAGTAGCATATAGTCTTCCTCTTTTGAAGTGTTGAAAGAACGCTGCAAAATTCACTGTGTCAGACAGGCTGTTGTGTTCCCAACAAGCTCTGTATGCTTGCTTATATATAAAATATATAATATATAATGATATATTATACAATGTAATGTAATGTAATATAATAAAATATATAATATAATGTTCATCCAAATCTAAATGTAAAAATATATTATTATATTTTATGTACCTGCATATTTCTCTAAACATCTAGAGCACAACAATATCCTCGCTCACTGGATGGCAGACAGAACCACTGAATGCTTAAATTCACCCTCCTTGATAGCTCTAAAGGCAAGTGCCGCTTTATAAACTTCCTGCTAGCAGAATGGAAACGACCAAAACACAATATAACCTATTACCTAAGGTCCTGTGTGATGTAATAGTATTGTAATGATACACTCTCAGAAATAAAGGTACGGAACTTGTCGCTGTGGCAGTACCCTCAAGGGGAGTACCATTGTGTACGCTTTGATGGTACCTCAAAAAAGAGGTGACAGATGCACATTGGTCGACAATGCAAGAAACTTAACGCACCTCTTTTTTGGGGTACCAATCAAGTAACACAATGGTACTCCCCTTGAAGGTACTGCCACAGCGATGAGTTCTGTACCTTTATTTCTGAGAATGTAGCAAAGTCTCTTCAATGCCTAGCTAGTACAGTATTGCATTGAATGAGTCATGCACATTAGGAGGCTACAACCATGCTGTGTCATCTTCTACCCATTCTTCAAGAACAGTAGACTCATAAAGGGGATTAGTGAAGCCTCATTATGGAACACATCATCCTCTTTAAGCAAACTCATCTTTACAAGAACGGTGACATATTATTCACTCGCCGCCGTGCATCTCTCTCTCTCTCTCTCTCTCTCTTTCCCTCTCTCTCTCTTTCTCTCTCTTTTTCTCTCCCTGTCTCTCTCTCTCTCTCCCTGTCTCTCTCTCTCACTCTCCCCCCCCTCTCTCTCTCTCTTTCGCTCTCTATCTCTTTCCATCCCTCCATATCCATGCTCACTCTCTCCTCTAACTCTACTCTCCATCACATCTTCCTCTTCATCTTCCTCTCTCTTCCCCTCTATCTCTCTCTCTCTCTCTCTCTCTCTCTCTCTCTCTCTCTCTCTCTCTCTCTCTCTCTCTCTCTCTCTCTCTCTCTCTCTCGACGACCAGCCAACTTTGCTTTTGTGATTAATACCAAGTTTCCAGCCAGCTGGCATGTCTTACTTGATTCTGGATGCCATGCGGCACCATGCAATGCAATGCCTCACATTCTTTCCAAGATAATTGACTCATCTGGGACAGTAGGCTACTGTTGCTCCAAGAAGAAGAAGAAGAAGCCTGCTGCCATTAGAGAGAGAGGAGTGGAGGACATTAGACAGGCTGCTCTGCTCTCTGCCGTGCTGTTCTGCACTGGTTCCCAAACTTTTTCGGTGAGGACCCCCTTTTGGACTTAAAGTGATACTGTTATGTCCCATTTTTGGAAATAAGATCATATTGCAAATCCCCTTGAGTTAAATTATTGAATTTTACCTTTCTCCTGTACGTTGAACCGTTCTCTGAGTATGGCCGTGCAAATTTTACCTCCTCCATGCTAGCAGTTAACATTGAGTCCTATGAGACCAGCTGGCGGCTAGCTGGTCTCATAGAACTCAATGTTAACTGCTAGTTTAATGTTAACAGCTAGAACCCCCAAGTCTTAGCCTGTGGATTTCTAGCAATATTGCGAATTTGCTGTCCTGTGGATTTCCAGCAATATTAGCGGACACACTATTAATGAAAAATCTAGCAATAGGCCTATTAATGGACAAAAAATTGCCCAAAGATATCCACACGACAGAAAATACACCTATTAGCTGTTAGCTGTTAACCTGTGGTTTTCCCATTTTTACGCAATGTCCCTTTTGTCTGCGACCCCTCTTCAGTACCTCCGCGACCCCCGAGGGGTCCTGGCCCCCCAGTTTGGGAACCACTGCTGTACTGTACTGTGCTGTGCTGTGCTGTACAGTATGTATTCCTCTCTCCAAATGGCTTGGGTGGGAAGGAGCAGAGTTAGTGAATCTGTGATCAGAACCATGCCAAGCTCATCCAATCTGTGAGTTATTTATATTATGTATTTTTGTAGCTGTGAATTTATGCTGAGTACGCTGGTAGTGCTGTGCTGTGCTGCGCTGTGCTGTGCTGTGCTGTGCTGTGCTGTGCTGTACTGTACATGTCCTCCGTTCACCAAGTTGCAATACAGTATTGCAAGGCAACATTCTGTATTAATAAAAGGAAGAAAAGAAGACATTTTCTTGGGAGTCCATGCACTAAATCAGACATTTAAAAAAATCAATGTACAGACAACAGACAACAGTTTAAGAAATAACTGAACCAAAAACGGTAAATAGACCCCATCACAACACAAAAAAGACAACAGCAAAGGTTGAAATCTGAAAAGTGCCACATATCCCAAATGACTTTACCTGCCCAATTCAATCAGGAAATCATTCACCCAGGCGATCACCACCTCATTTGGAACATGTGGCTCTGGGTTGTAATGAATCCAGGTAACCAATCACTGCTTGACTTGTAGCCTGCTGTGTTGTGCTGTGTGTCTTCCTTCTACCAAATGGCTTGGGTCGGAAGCAGCACACTTGGGGAATCTGATATCATAACCATGTCAATGCCAAGTCATGTCCAAGCTGTGTTATTGATGTATTGGTAACACTTTATAATAATGTTCCTTAGTAAAGACTCAGTAAATAATTAACTAATGATGAATAAAACATTAGCAAATGTTTTATTAATGCTTTATAAAATATCTACAAATGATATATGCAAGATTTTGCACACTTTATAACAGAGTATTTTATTCATTTACAAGCAACTTGTAAATGTTTGATAAATATAAAATATTAACATAGCATTTCCTAGTCATTTACAAGCATTTTTTTTAACATTTCCTAGTAATTTACAAACGTTTGTTAATGTTTTGTTCATCAATAGTTAATTATTTATTAAGTCTTTATAACGCTTTTTTGCATCCATTATTCTAAAGTGTTACCGATGTATTTTTGTGTCTGTGACTTGAGGCAGGCTGCTGTGCTGTACCGTTCTGAGGTGAATTTCTCAAAACCAAAGTTGCTTACTACATTAGTTGCTTACTACATTTTCCCATTGGCAACTATCGAAGTTGCTAACAGGCTAACAACTTCTCTTTTGAGAAACTCACCCCTGTGTACGGTAGGGGGACATTGAGAATTGCCATCTCACTCATACAATATTGTACTGTACATGAAAGTGAACTTGTTTGAAAGGGCAAACAAAGTAGAGGTGGGATTTATGGCTCTTCTTTGACGGGATCCGGATCTTAGTGGCTCGTTCCTTTCAAAGAGCCGTTCAAAAAACTGGCTCTTTTGGCTCTTTTTTAAATTATTAATTCAGTGTTCAGAATGTAATATTTTGACTCCACCTCAAGGTAATTTTGTCCAAACAGCAACTGATTATTCTCCTGCTTCTATAGACCGTTTTTGCCACTCTTTAAGGCAAACAATTGTGTTTTTTCCCTAATTTAATTACTCAGATCGAGGTCACGTGCTTAAAATTAATGAAAAATGAACGAAATAACAGTCGAGTGGCTCCCCCAGCTGTGATCCGATTCCCATCGTTCACTTCAGGGAGCCGTTCAAAAGAACCGGCTCGTTCGTGAACGACACACCTCTAAAACGAAGTCCGTTCCAACTTCCTGCTGCTGCGTGGAAGTACATAAAAAAACATGACTCATTGCGTGCCTATTGGGATGCAAGTTCGAGTCCAGTACATCCCTACAGCATTTCTCTCCTGCTCATTTCCTGTCTCCTCTCACACTATATACAATACAAAACAATACAATACAATATCTTTTATTTGTCATTGTGATAAGCACAACGAAATTGTGCATTCCTTGTTGAAGCAAAAATAAATAAATAAATAAAATAAATACAAATAAAAATGGAATACAAAGAATGGTATGTATATACAAACTATGCTTTTGAAGAAAAAATCAGTTCTGTGATGGCCGCTGCATAGAAACTGTTTTTCAGTTTTCACCATATTCTGTCATAATAAAGCACGTCCTTGTTTAGGTGTTCCAGCAGCTGGAGCTCCCAACGCAGTACAACAGGCCTCTTTCAAATGAACAGGTGGAGGGCGTGTGGTCCTCCGTTGTATCTCACAATCCATTGTGTGTCGCAGTTGGTTATTTTGGTGACGGTCTTTGTAATGTAAATGGCGTGGTGCCACCCGTTTTTCGCGTGTACGAGTGTTTGTATGTGAGTGAGAGAGAGAGAGAGAGAGAGAGAGAGAGAGAGAGAGAGAGAGAGAGAGAGAGAGAGAAAGAGAGAGAGAGAGAGAGAGAGAGTGTGTGTTTTGTGTTTCTGAGTCTGTATGTGTCTGTCAGAACATTGTGTGTCTGTTTGTCTGTTTGGGCCCTGTGGACTATCTGCCCACCAGGAAATGCCCTGTATGCCAGATTACCTGTGTGTGTGTGTGTATGTGTGCATGTGTGCATGTGTGTGTGTGTATGTGTGTGTGTGTGTGTGTGTGTGTGCGTGCGTGTGTGCGTGACTGCGGGTCTGTGTGCATGTGTGTGTGCACGTGTGTCTGTGTGTGAGTGTGTGTGTGCAAGTGTGTGTGCATGCATGCGTGACTGCGTGTGTGTGCACATGTGCATGTGTGTGTTTTCATGGTATAGTGGCTTTTATTTAGGACTGGAGAAATCAAAGTGCTATAATTCAGGGCCCATGTCCAGAACACACCAACCATAAATCACCGCAATCCAAATTGGCCCTGTTGCCTCGTCAAGCGTATCATTGCCTTAGCCAATAAATTATGTGTATGCTTTATCTGCAGATTAGCCGGAGTAGAGCGAGGCTCATTTTTCACCTGCTAGCGAGCGAGCGTTTTAGCCCGCCAGCACATACCGTGTATATATATATATATGCTTTTAAATAATAATGGACATTTATTTCTAACCCAGAACTGTAAACATGTCACATTCATTTCAGATCCATTTTGATGGCTGTCGTTATTATATTATTATGCACCCTCCTCCTTGGGTGCTGATCTGAGCAGAAATTTGCTGCCATCTAGCTGTCAGGGTTTAAAATGCCGCCTGTTTTACCTGTCGGGGAAGAAGAAGAGTGAGTGAGAGTCAGGTCTAGTGCAGGGATTCTCGGTGCTGTAGTAACCAGGACGACAACTCTGCTCTAGCCACGCCTTTATTATTGCACTGTTTTTCACAGTGGGCACACAGTGGGCAGCATGTGGATTCCAGGCAGGGTTGCCAGATGAGGATTCCATTGATTTCAATGGCCAAAAATTGGGCGGTTTTTCCTGCAAATTGCCATTTTTACCCGCAGACGACCATCCTAAGCAGCCCAATTGGACGGGAAACTGACCAATCTGGCAACACTGATTCCGGGCTCTTCAAGAGTGACTCTGGATCTCTTCCTTGGACTATAGTGACTTTGGCACTTAGACACTTTGGGCACTTATCTAGTTTTTGATCTAAAAATTCTGATCAAATAAAAAATGACTTGCCCCTCCGACAAATGTCTTAAAATAGGGAGGGGTGTTATTTGATGAAAATGTTCAGATTCAACTTTAGCCCAGATTTTCTTATGCTACCATGTCTTAGGAATACATTGATGTAAAAATTTTAAAAATCAAGCCCGAAAACCCCCCCCTACCCCAGAAATTACTTTTTAACTTTTGCACCTTTTTTTTTTTTTTTTTTTGTTTTTTTTGTTTAATTATTTATTTTCTTCAAATGCTACTATTACTATGTCAGAACGCTATAAAGGACTTTTAAAAAAAGCACAACAAAATACCTCCTCTTAATGTATGTTCTCTACAAGTCTTCTGTTGTCCAGTCTTGCACTTTAAATGTCTGTATGAGCAATGTCTACGTCCATACTGTCTATGTCCATGTATGAGTACTGTCTATGTCTATACTGTCTATGTCCTTACCTAGATTAGTCTATGTCTGCATGGGAGAGCAAGAAACGCAATTTCAAATTCTTTGTATGACCAGTGCATGTAAAGAAATTGACAATAAACTTGACTTGACTTGACTTGACTTAACCCCAAAAACGCCTGTTTTTGGGCTAATTCTCTATAGTTCCCAATGTTTTATGAGGTACAGAGTAAAAATATGTCCATGCTGGATCATCTAATGACATTTCATGTGGCATGCCATGCTGGAGGTGTACTTTCAGCAAAAAAAAGTCAAATGTCAAGGTCATATTCAAGGTCAAAGGTCATCAATATGGTCTTAAATGCCTATTTTCTGCCATTTTTCCATGGTTCCCCATCTTTTATGGAGTGCAGAATAGAAATAAGTTCATGCTGGGCTATTGAATGGTATTTCATGTACCATGCCATACTTCAAGTGAGCAGCAAAATGTGTAGTGTCAGTCCTACTTAAGGTCAAAGGTCACCATTTTTGATGTTTCAGTGTAGAAAATTAACTAAGGGCACTTAAATGGCTACTTATGTGGTATGCCAATATTTTACACAATGCAATATCTTAATTCATGTTATATTGAAGGTTAAAGTAATCAAAATTGCTTAAAAATCATGTGAACTGATCATGGAATATAGCCTCTTTTTACCAATGCGCCCACCTACATTCCATGATCAGTTCAGACCCAATCAGACTTTGCTGGAATGACTCAACAACATCATAATAACATTGGTATGAGAGCCTTAGATAAGAGATTAAGACTTGGTCATTACAATTTTGAGGACAATAAGGTTAAAACATGGGCTCTGCGCAAAGTGGTAAACGCATTGTCTATTTTATGTCACAATGATCAGAGTGGATCACTTTTGTGATATCAGCCTGTCCAGTTAGGAAGCAACACTGCGAGTCTATTTGACTATTGTTATGCAAATGTAACAAATAGTGGGTAGAAATGGTAAAGGTAATATAAACAAGCCCCAAAACAGAGTTATCCTGTAGGTGGTGGCACAGCCTATCTCTCCTTTTCCATCCTTTCTGGCTGTGTTTAGTTCACATGCATGTTTTCAATGTCCCACCCCTGGAGTTACCATGGGTTGGTGTCTATCACCCACTAAATTTGCTCAGCTGTTATTCATCCAAGATACCACATCAATGTGTGCTGTGGCAAGAAGCAGAGAGTCCAGAGCATGGACGAGATACCAAGAGACATGCCGTTACACCAGGGGACGTATAGGAGACTAGAACGTAGAAGCGGGATCACCATCTCCCTCCTTGGGACAGGTGGCACAGGAAAAGCACTGCTAGAGCCCTGAAAATGAGGTTTGCAGGGTACTGATGTGCATGTTTCTGCTCAAGTGGTCAGAAAGTCTTCACGAGGTATGTTTGAGGGCCTGGTATCCACAAGTGAAGCCTATGCTTACAAAGAGGCAAAGAGCAATTAGCATGAACCAAAAAACATCATGAAAGGCACATTCACCATTGGTAACATTGATGCTGTTGTTGTTAATTTTTCTTCACATGTGAAACTTCAGTTATGATGGGTATTGGCCCTGAATAATAAACCCACATTACAATTTTCTAAGCATAGTAGCAACATGTAGATCTGATTTGAAATTGGTGCCATGCACATAAAGTTCACTGATTTATTGTTTTCACTTGGGTCATCCAACTTGCTTGACCTTTGTCTCTTAGGTCTCTTTTGTTCTTTACACCACATTATTGTGACACATTAGCAATATTTATGTCAAAAGCTATAGCTTCATATAGATCAAAAGTGTGTTATTATTACAGGTTTATTAATTTTCACATTTGCTTTTTCGTGAAAAACGGTTTGAAGATAGCACCCCCCATCAATATTTTCTAACCTTTGACCTGTATTATGACCTTGAACCATTGTACTTGCATAGTTCAAAGACCTAAGATCATTAAATGGACCATTATGAACATAATCTATGTGTTGTACTGAGTCAGCAGCCCACTGACACAATTTTCCCCTTAAAAATCGATATTTTGTGACCTTTGACCTTAATTATGACCTTGACATTGTACTTGTTTATTTCAAAGTACAACTGTGGTATGATATGCCACATGTAAGATCATAAAATTGCTAATATGGGAAATAATTTGTGCATAGTACTGGAACAGCAGTTGAAAAACACATATTTTCCCCTTAAAAATCGATATTTTGTAACCTTTGACCTCTATTATGACCTTGACATTGTACTTATATAGCTCAAAGTTCTACTGTGATATAGCATCACACATTTTAGACTATTAAATGGGAAATCATGAACATACTCATGTGTAGTTCTGTGATAACTGTGGATAAACTGGCAAAATAGGCGAAAAACGCATCTTTTTGGGAGGGAAAAGTAATTTCTGGGGTAGGGGGGGGTTTTTGGAAGATTTTTTCAAAAAAATTACACAGCAGTGTTTCAAACATGTGGTAGCATCAGAAAATCAGGGCTATTGTGGTATTTGGTATTTACACCCCCCCCTACTTAAATCAATCTCCAACAATTCCCCCCCCCCCCCCCCACCCCCCCCCCCCCCCCCGGTAATGTGCCACCCCCCACCTACAGGTCCCCCCGGAGCCCACTTGGTGAAGAACCCCCGGTGAAGTATGCAGGGCCGTAACGAGACATTTTGCAAATACCGGGCTAAAATACTGGGTGCTGTACCGCATACTGTACATTTAGAATGCTCTTACATTTGTTTTCATTAATCACTGCCTTGAGGATGGCATGGAGGTGGTGTACAGACAGAATTTAATATTGTTGATCATATATCGATTTTCATCATAAATACATTTTACATTTCTGAAAAAAACACAGAGGACATTACCTCTGTGTCCTCAATGGTAGTTACAGCCATGAGTGTAGATTGAGGCAGCGGAGGCAAATATTGATTTGTTTGCAGTCTGAAGGCGAGGGGTCATGTGGGGTCAAAGAGCGCCACCCATTTCAAGGTCTAGTGATTAGTCAGTATCCACATTCAGCACACAACAACACAATTATCCAAAATGAGCAAAATGAGCTGGTATTAAAATAGGATGATGATGAATATTTGATTTGAAAAATCCCATTTAGACGTAATCAAGACAAAGAAACAAATAAAACAGAGACTGAGTCACAACCAACAGAGTAGGAGAGGCTGGACCTGCATGAATCATTTCCACTTTCAGAAGTAGTAGTTCATAATAGACACGTCACTGTCCTGCACGGTGCGTTTCCAGCTGAATAGACTGTCAGAAATACATAATGACTTTGTTATTGCCATTCTTGTAATAGCTAATTTGTAACCGGGGTCATTTGTAACTTACTTGTTTAAAAAACAAAATATTTCTATGAATAGACCTCTTCATGAATGACCTTCCCCAGTAACCGGGTCGTTTATATTCACCTAGTCTGGCCTTCCCTGTGTGTGTTTGTGTGTGTGTGTGTGTGTGTGTGTGTGTGTGTGTGTGTGTGTGTGTGTGTGTGTGTGTGTGTGTGTGTGTGTGTGTGTGTGTGTGTGTGTGTGTGTGTGTGTGTGATGGGTCAAAGACGTCCAACATGAAATTGTCCTCCAGTGTAACGGATACTTTTGCTTACTGTACTTACTGCTTTTTTTTATTATTCTTTTGGCTTGGCTTTCATGCATTCACTTCTCAAAAAAATGAAAATCATGTTTTTCACAGTTGCAGTAAGAAAAAGTATCCGTTAGCACTGAAGGACAATTTCATTTTGGACGTCTTTGACCCGTGTGTGTGTGTGTGTGTGTGTGTGTGTGTGTGTGTGTGTGTGTGTGTGTGTGT
>NC_085876.1:44248244-44260744 GCF_034702125.1 Engraulis encrasicolus
TTTTTCCCTAAACCCTTTTCCCGGGCTCACGTTTTGAAATAGAGGTCTTCAAATGGTTGGTTCAAACCATTGCCCTGGCATATGTTGCTAACCCCCCGGCTCAGATTAGGGCTCACTTTACCAGTGCAGGTCCTCTACATCTTGTCCTCTCTTCAAGGGTGCAGCAGTTTCAGAGGTGTGCAGAGCGGTTGGTTGGGCCAACCCCGCCACCTTTGTCCGGTTCTACCGGGTAGATGTGACCACGTTGCCACAGGAACATAGGGTTCTGGACAGGACCACTGATTGTCTGTAGGGTGATAGGAACGCTATCCTTACAGGATGCTCTTGGAGTTCTGCCTAGTTTGGACCAGCAATCGGGAGTGATTGTAACTCTCCCATAGATATGCGAACGATTTGACTGAAAGAGAGCATTAGGACATGAATATGTTCCCATTCTCTGAAGGAGATGAGTGAGCCATCTCTCAAGACAACCTTATTGCTGACAGCCGAAGAGATGTTTGGCATCAGAGTGGCTTATTTGCGTGCAACCATTCGGTTTTGACAAAGTGGACATCCTGCCCACACAGTTGATTGGACCTTTGGCGTGATTGCAAAGGTCTTCAGCTAATCGTACAGCTGAGAGTGTGCTCCCATAGAGATGGCTCACTCATCTCCTTCAAAGAACAGGGGACATATTCATGTCCCAATATTTAGTCTTTTAGATAATACTATCTTCTTTGCCTCTCTTTTTCTTTCCAAATCTTATTGAATGACAATTTTGTATGATAATGTGCTTCATGGAGGCTATTGCTATTGAATGCCAGTTTACGAGAATATCTTATTATTAGAACGGCATAATTATAGTATTTTTTATCTTTTTGCCATGACAATTTGCCTTTGTGTAAGTGTAGGAATACATGATAAATGCAAATATGTGAGCATTGCACATTTATTTCCATGGAGAAGTGGTACTTTCTACGTATTCTGCCCAAAATCAAGAATTTCGGCGGCCATTTTGTTTTTTGCCCATTTCATGGTCAAAAACTCAAAATTCAGCTTGGGAACCAGGCTAGCTGAATTCAGGGTACTCTAATTGTCTTAGAAAACTAGGTTCCCAACTTTTACTAAAAAATGCTTCTAACACCCTTATAAAGGGCCTTTTTCTGGAAATGCTTCTAGTCTACTATAAAACTGTGAATCAAAATTGCGAGTCGTGAATGTCCTTGAAGAAATTAATGGCGATACCCCTCTTCATTCCAGTAGATTCTGATTTCTAAAGGGATTCTAAAGTGAAGATGAAAATCAGTCCCATCTTTATTTAGACAAGACAGTGAAGATTGGGACAGGACATACAGTAGGCTAAGTGAGAGAGGGAGAGGGAGAGGGAGAGAGAGAGGATGGGGAAAGATCGGGAAATGACCTGGGTCGGGAATCGAACCCAGGTCGCCCACCTGTTGATGCGAGGAATAAGACCTGTGGCTCCGAGCCTCCGAGTTAGACAGGCCACATTCATGTCCAGGGCCGGATTAAGATGGTCTGGGGACCCTAGGGTACAGGTGGCTGTGGGCGCCCCAGGAAGGCAAATTCACAACAAATTTAAATAGACAGCGTCATAATTATGAGATAGGAATGAAGGATAACATATTAAACCAACTGTAATCAACATGACAGATGATATTTTAAATATTGCATCTTATCACAATTCTGCAATTTGTCAGTTTTGGCCAATCAGGTGCCCCCTGGCAGGTGGGGGCCGCAAGGCTGCAGCCATATTTAGCCTGTGTGTTAATCCAGCCCTGTTCATGTCCACTATATGGTCTCCGTCAGTGTTCCATCTTAATCGATGGCAGAACTGGATAGAACCAGAACGCTGTTGCCCAACCAGATCAGATGTAATCAAAGATAGGGCCTGCGCCTTTCAAGGTGGCTGTACGGTAGTTATGTGGTGGTGCGTGCGTGAGCTTTGCATATAGAGTAATTCAAATTCAGAAGGTCTGAAGCTCGCACTCAGAAAAAACACCAAGAGAAATGCCCCTAAAAAAGTGGGTTTTTAATGATCTCACTTACCTGTATGCCGTGCTATTTACAAAAGTGAAAACGTTTGAGGTGACCCCATCAATAGCAGCATCAAAAGGCCCTGTGTTATGTCTTAGTATTGTAGTACTATGCTAGTTAACTTTTCAATGACTATTACAGCGTGCCACTGGAGGTACGGCGGGCATTAAGGGGCTACAACCCCATTTTTTATGGGCATCTCTCTTAGTTTTTTCCTGAGTGCGAGCTTCAGACCTTCTGAACTTCTGAATTTGAATTACTCAACCAGATCAGACCCAGGTCTGGGCCAGGGCTGGGCCAGGCCAGGAGACCATGTCCCAGATCAAAGCCTATTTGAAAAGCTGCAGCCTTCAGTTCAATCGGACCCCCCTGCGCTCTCTCTCTATCCACCAATCAAACGCTCCTTGGGCTTCTTGTGTGATGCCATTGTGTAGTCAGCAGGGGGCCACTTCTGATGAGTGTGGGCCAATCTTGTACTGTAGCTCTCTCGTCAACACTGGGAAATCATATTGGTTTTCAGAGCATGTCTGAGAGCATGGTGATTGTGTGGCTCCATTTATCATCATGGCGCCACAAATACAGGCCTATACAATCAGGCCTTTCCATTCCACTTAGTATGTAGCTTATGTAAGTTATGTTTCTATACCTTGCATTTTCAGTATGTGATTTCAGATTTTCTGCGTGTGTCTAAACCCCAGAATTATGTATACATTACAGCACATGAAAATGACTATTCTCATCAGAGGAGTTTGGTTGTAATGTCTCTCGCCATGACAAGAAGTTTTGTATGGTAAAGAAACTAACTCTGGGTGTGAAGTGACTCATTGCACTTATGCACCATGCCATGATTGATGGGCATGACATTGGCACCTGCCAAGCAGCCAAATGATGGTAAAACGTGGCTGTGGCTAGTAACAATTTCTGTCTCACCAGCCCCTTTGGAAGTTACAGTATATCACGAAAGTGAATACACCCCTCACAGTTTTGCAGATTTTTGAGTATATCTTTTCATAGGAAAGCATTACAGAAATGTAACTTTGACACAATGATTAGTGACCTTTTACCAACATATTTAACCGCTTAAATTTCTTATTCACTCAGAAAAAAACAAAATACAGCCATTAATGTTTGAACATGTACTCACAAAAGTGAGTACACCCCCAGATTAAAATCCGGTAGAGAAGGGGCTATGTTGGCTCGAATCGTCTCGAAATGAAACAAAATGAAAAGGGATGACAAGGGAGGTCATCAGTGTGCGTTTCAACCTTTCTTTGCATTGAACTTTTAAATTTTGAGTCTGCAACTGGCTTAAATAGATTGGTGTGAGATTTGAATGCAATCCTATGGAGAATATCATGATCTGCTTCAGTAGTCACAGTGCATGTTGACATGCATGTTTCTTTTAGGTGTATTTCAGATTGCCAATGTTGACAGCATTCATGCATCCCCAAACCATGTCAGTCCCACTACCATGCTTGGCTTATGAGAGGATACACCATTTTTGTAAAACTCACTTGTTTACCACCACACATGCTTGACACCATCTAAAGCAAATTTGTTTGTCTTGGTCTCAAGAGAGATGAACAGACCAAGGATATGGATCACTGGAACCATGTCGTGTGATCTGAAGAGACCAAGACAAACAAATTTGCTTTAGATGGTGTCAAGCATGTGTGGTGGTAAACAAGTGAGTTTTACAAAAATGGTGTATCCTCTCATAAGCCAAGCATGGTAGTGGGACTGACATGGTTTGGGGATGCATGAATGCTGTCAACATTGGCAATCTGAAATACACCTAAAAGAAACATGCATGTCAACATGCACTGTGACTACTGAAGCAGATCATTATATTCTCCATAGGATTGCAGTCAAATCTCACACCAATCTATTTAAGCCAGTTGCAGACTCAAAATTTAAAAGTTCAATGCAAAGAAAGGTTGAAACGCACACTGATGACCTCCCTTGTCATCCCTTTTCATTTTGTTTTATTTCGAGACGATTCGAGCCAACATAGCCCCTTCTCTACCGGATTTTAATCTGGGGGTGTACTCACTTTTGTGAGTACATGTTCAAACATTAATGGCTGTATTTTGTTTTTTTTCTGAGTGAACAAGAAATTTAAGCGGTTAAATATGTTGTTAAAAGGTCACTAATCATTGTGTCAAAGTTACATTTCTGTAATGCTTTCCTCTGAAAAGATATACTCAAAAATCTGCAAAACTGTGAGGGGTGTATTCACTTTCGTGATATACTGTATATAGCCTACATTATTTTAGGTTATTCCATATCAGTGTAGCCTACACTCTTGTGTTTATTTGATTGATTGATTGATTGATTGATTGATTGATTGATTGATTGATTGATTGATTGATTGATTGATTGATTGATTGACTGATTTAAGTAACTACTTTTGATGCTGGGAGCAATGCACTAAATAGCATTGATCTTGCTGTGTCACCTCATCGTCTGAGTGTAGATGTATAGTTTGATGGTAAAGAAAAGTAGCTGATTACACAACTGAGGCTAGTAGAAAGGCTGAATGACTTCTAGTGACGCGAGAGAAAACACTACGTTGCCACCGAGGAAAATGAGCGAAACAGTTAGTGCCAAGCCCTAGTTCCATGAGTGGGCTTGCATCCCCATGGTTAGCCGGGTTCGAGTCTTGCCTGGGTCATTTGTAAAAAACAAAACAAAAAAACATGCACATCTGTCTCAAAAAGATTGGGTGCAGGACTAGAAAAGTCACATGAAAACTGAAAATAAAGTCTGTGACACCAAGCTCCTGTTTCTACTTTCTTTTCAGTTTCCATGGCCTGTGTCATTTCTCTAACCCACTTCCAACTCTCCAACACTTCCTGTCATGATCTTCACTTCACTGTTTAAGGGAAAAAAGAGCATATGAAATGTTGTTCAAAATAACCTTTACCTACTGTGGATGACTTTCTAACTTGATAATACTGTACTTTATACATTCCTTTCCATTCTCTTCGCAAATACATCCAGTAAGGTCAAATTAAAGTTGCCTCTTAGGTAATAACAGTGAAGTGTCTTCTGTGTGCTTATGTCCTTTGTAACTACTGGGAGAGTTGTGTAGACTTCTGTTCCTAAATGGCGTAATATCCACGCTGTCAGTAGTACCTTTGTATATCTAGGTTTAACAATACAACTTTGCTCCTGTAAAGAGTCCCTGTTGACATTCACTCACTCAGCACAGAGGTCTCTGAAAGTGCCATCCCACTCTTTATTGTTGCACAAGAGGTAAACATTGGACGAAAAAGAGTAACCAACACGGCATCATGAAGGCAATAAATGAATAAAATATATTCACACATCAATAATATATTATGTGCTTTCTCTTTTGTTTTGTTCAGTGAGTCCTGCCAGTAGCACAAAGCGTTGTGAATGCATTAGCAGCCAAAGTATTACACAATCACAGCTGTCGATTTGAGAGGTTTCTGTTGGCAAAGTTAATGCTGAAATAATAAAAAAAATTAAAAAGCCATTTACAGCCACTTCTGAATTATTTCCAATAGAGAACAAAACTGCTCTAATGCTAATTAAAATGCATAACGCAGCGCACACCCAAGCAGTACAGAGACAAACACTCTTTCGCAAATATTCAGAAAACTTATAAACCACTATACAAAGCAGCATGAGCAAGCAAGACATTATTAACCCATAGGAAAAAGATACATTCAAGAAAAATTGCATGGCTTACAAATGTTGAAAAATCTAACACAAGAAATGAACCACTTGTGTAGAATGTGTCATATGAGTAAGCACACATTCCATGTGCAGTGAAAGGAATGCAGTGTTAATTCAACACTTAGAGAGTGAGTACTCTGGGACCAAATACACTTTATGAGATGTTAAATACTGTAAGTGTTGAAACAACCCTGTGTTTTTTGGAGTGTACAATGTACATGTGTCACAGTACTTGGAATGTGTAGGTGTCCCTTACTTACAGTAGAAATAATACGAAGTAAGGGTAAACAGATTAGAGGGTAAACACTTCAAAGCATATATGAAAGTGAAAGCCCATTGGGAAACTCCAACTCCCATTGTCATTGTGACACAGCAATCCACAGCACACAAGTGAACACTGCACACTGCACACAACGAAATTGCATTTATGCCTCACCCGTGCAAGGGGGCAGCCTTCAGTGGCGCCCCATGGGGAGCAGTGCGGTGGGACGGTACCATGCTCAGGGTACCTCAGTCATGGAGGAGGATGGGGGAGAGCACTGGTTGATTACTCCCCCCACCAACCTGGCGGGTCGGGAGTCGAACCGGCAACCTCTGGGATGCAAGTCTGACGCCCTAACCGCTCACCCATGACTGCCCATATATCGTGCCACCGTTATGACCTCAAGATGGCGACTGATTTTGTGTGTACAATAATTCATTCTGTGGATGTGGACTAATTTCCATCCAACACAGAGAGTTGCATTTATCACTCAAACTAATATTTACTAGTATGACCACAGTATTGTACTTTGGTACTTGGTACTTGGTACTTGTACTTTGCACTAAATTCATGGTGTTGTCCTACTCGAAGTGTTGGATTCATACTCCAAAACACAGAGTGTAGTATTATGAGAACATTCATCCTGGCATACACACAGCCACAGTAACTAAGAATAGCGTACACAAAGTTCTTAAATGGCACGAGTGGGCTTCAAGACTTCAACACTCCGAGATCAAAGCAAAGGAGTTACATTGACAAACAGGAGGCAACATGGACACCCTTAAGAGGTCGGGTTCAGAGACGGAACAATTGCACACAGGGTCCCAGGGAAAAACACTGATAGGGCCCCCATGCAGCCTCCTAAGGTCATAATAGGGCCCCCACCACCAATACATGAGGGCCCTGGGCCCAGTGGCAAATGCCCTGCTTTCCCCCCTCCCCCCCCCCCCCATAGCTCCGCCCCTGGTCGGATTGATGTAAAACTAAATGGCAAGGCAGCACATGATTTTTTGAAAGCCAATGCACAAAGGGGGATTCTTTTTGAGGTGCAGGTAACGACAAGGATGAAACACGCCGCACACTCTTGCCGATGATGCCAGATTCATTTGAAAACAAACAGCGTTTCAGAGTGTGCAGCCTTTTGAGCGTGTAGTTTCTTTCATCCCTGTGCAAAGGCGGCAGCACACAAAAGCCACCCTGTAATCAGAGATTCTTTAAGTATAGAGATATGCCAACATAATAGGTTTCTATGGGCACCTAACATGACCAGGTTCCGGTCTGCCTAAAGGGGCGTGTCATAATACTCCTAGCATTGAATAGAACAGTCCTCAGGTCTGCCTTGGTCTGCCTAAAGGGGGATTTCACCCTCCCCCCCCCCCCCCCCCCCCCCCACCCCCCACCCCCCCCCCTCCCCCCCCCACCCCCCCCCCCCCCCCCCCCCCCCCCCTGCCCCCCCCCCCCCCCCCCCCGCCGCCCCCCCCTCCCCCCCCCCCCCCACCCCCCCCCCCCCCCCCCCCCCCCCCACCCCCCCCCCCCCACCCCCCCCCGCCCCCCCCCCCCCCCCCCCTCCCCCCCCCCCCCCCCCCCCCCCCCCCCCCCCCCCGCCCCACCCCCCCCCCCCCCCCCCCCCCACCCCCCCCCCCCCCCCCATCCCCCCCCCCCCCCCCCCCCCCCAACCCCCCCCCCCCAATAATAGAACCTGGAAACAATGGGCCAATGGAAGCTCTCTCTATCTACACTCTCTGCTGTAATGGCCGAATGATACAAGAGTGCCATGGGTAAAAAGCAACAAATCAGGGCTGGAATGGCCATCTGGCATAGGGGGCATTTCCCGGTGGGCCCTGCACCCGCGTAAGCCCCTATTTTTAGAAATGTTTTTAAAAAAAAAAAAAAATATATATATTTTTTTTAAGCATTTCTGAAAATAAGGGCCCACAAGAGCGTGGGGCCCACCGTGAGTCAGTTCTGCATCGCTAATTGTGAGGGGCCCCTTTGGGCCAAAAGTGCCTGGACCCTATTTCTCTCCCCTGCAACAAATGCAGAGTGAAAAGACACGTCAATTTGCATTTCGTATTGCGCTGTACATTATTCTCTGTCACGTTGTCTTGTCACATTGTAAACTCAAAACTGGAAAGGCAAGACAATGTAAAAGGCTATTCCCTTATTTTGTGCCATGTGCGTGTCCATGTCAAACTGATATCCTTTTCATCCTCCACCTCTTGGGGGTATACTAAGAAACTGGGGAAGCAGTAAACCACGCTAACCTTGTGCTAGAGGTGAATCTAATCTAATAGAAGAGCCTGGAGTCCTCATTTTCTTAACTAAATGATGTCTGCAGGTACCGTATATCTATATACCACTTCCTGTAATTTAAGTAAGTCTGGTTTATCACTTAACCTTGTTCTTAGTATAAGCCTCCTGGAGAGGTGCTTTCCTGCCCTTTTGCCTGGTGTGTTTTCGCATGAGCAGGACGAACGGCCGGACAAAACATTTGTGTTGCCTGGTAAAATGGTTGATTCCACCTGGCTTGTTAGCGGGTATTTGCCCTCTAAGATCTACATGAGCAACATACAGTAAATCTCCAGTCAGTCGGCCCTGCTGTGGCTGATTAGGGCACTCGTCTACTACGTGGCCAACCCGGGTTCAATTCCCGGCCCGGGTCCTTTGCCAGACCTTCCCCGTTTCTCTCTCCCAACCCACTTCCTGTCTCCGCTTCACTGTCCTGTCTGAAAAAAAACAATAAAGGCTTGTAAAGCCCCACAAAAATACTTTTAAAAAAAAACAAAATCCAGTCAGTCTGGCAAACCTGCCTGTTCTCACTTCAGCTGGACTGGGAAAATTAATTAAAGAAATAAATGAATAAAACTATGCACACCGTACATCACCTGAATTACTGAGCTGAGTGACCCCTATGGAGGACAGATTTGGTCGGGCCCTAGGCAATTGCCTAGGTTTGCCTAATGGCAAGTCCGCCTCTGACCGTGCATCACCTGAATCAGTGAGCTGAGTGTTCTCTGTTCTGAAGGCCACGCGGAACAGAAGAACACGAAGCCATTGGAAAGACACGTGGGTGTGAGGGTGAGGGCAGGACCTACAGTAGCCCGACACCACACACGCCTTCCCCAAGCTGTTCTACCTCGTCTACCCTGTTTATCCTACTGCCCTATTTTACGATGCCCCATTCATCTCTTGACCAATGTTACCTTAGCATAGAAAACTCGACAAATCCACTTAGTGACAGAAAATATTCTTGCCTGCCAAGTTGGTCTATTGTTAGTAGGCTACTGCACCGTTGGAGGTCAGACACAAAAGGCTGACAAACTGGTCCTCCAATCACAATTAAATAAATAAATTTTTGAGGTAGCCTATCACTGTTGGGGAGGATAGGTCACTATCGCTCTGATTGGTCATATAGCATGCAGAGGCAATTTGAGCGTGAACAGTTTAGCCCCACCCACAGTCCTAAGCTTTCTAAACCACTTGGTACCAGACTAAACTGTTCATCTCATACCCTGTCTGTCTTCTTGCCAGGCTCATGTGTTCTGCCTTTCTGTAGGAGACAGTAGGCCTAGCCTATAGAAGGAGACACTGAGGTCGTCTTCACTGAGGTCGTCACTCACTTACTTAGTTGAGATTTCATTCCTGGTCTTTAAAAAAATCTGAGCGAAGAAGAAAAGGCCTTAGATATTTTTTGTCTGTGAAATGTGTTTGTTATATGCCTACAGAAAGCCTATGGCTCGTTTAGCAGTACAAAATACACGCCCTGGAGCTGGTTTTGTAATTATACTGTTTTAGCCTACACCCTTCACAGAGGGAAAACCATTGTGTTTCCTGTTAGCCACCTGTTAGAGCACTTGTACAGGGTTTTGGCTGAAAGTCACTTTCACTAAGGTGCAGTCTTCCGGGTAGAGCGTTTTCTTCTCGGCAAGGAGCTCGTCTGTGGCCGTTAATTCGTCGAGCTCCGTGGTGTAGTGTTCCGTGCAGCTCTCGACCATGGAGGTGTCCTTTCCAGCGCTGTAGGTCAGCGCCACGCTGTACGTGCCCTTGGTGACGGAGCCCTTGCGCCCGCATAGGCAGAGCTTGCGGAAAGCCGCGCGGAACTTTTGCGACATGGCGTTGTAGATGACCGGGTTGACGGCGCTGTTGAGATAGATGCAGCAGCGGCATAACAACAGGAACCAGGTGTCCAGGTAGGCTTGCTCCAGGAAAGAGTTGACCACGACCAGGGTGCGATAAGGCATCCAGAGCAGGGCGAACAGGATCACCACCACAGCGAGCATCTTTGTAACCTAGACAACACGGAGATGCTATCATTGCATGAATGGAAAATCAGTGTGTACTGAAGCACATTTGACCATAGCATTCCCCTCATATATCCTGTTTTACTGACATTTGGCAGTTGGGGCACGTCTGAAAACTTAACTACACGCACAGTTCTTTATTGGCTAAAATCATTGCTCATAGTAGTCTATTCTTTGTTAGGCTACTAACATTAGTCTAAACCTGACGAGGTCTCACAAATCTATAGGCTAGCCAACATGCAACCTGTTTTAATATGCACTAACTGAAAAGTTATAGTAGCTAGTTGCTAATGAATACACATTTTATAGACACCGGCGCAAGAACTGCCTAGGAAATAGGCCGGTGCGCACACTCACTCACCTGTCTCCTGGAAGTGGCGGTGGTGTTGGAGCAATGGTTGGACTTTTTACCCAGCGCGTTCCCCTTTCCTCCCCCGTGACTTTTGCCGTTGGCATTCTTCTCAAAAGTCATGGGGTTCAGGAACAGGATGCGCGCGATCAGTCCGTACAGTATGGTGGCCAGCGTGAGCGGCACCACGAAAAAAATGCCAAAGTCAAAAAAGTAAATTGGCATGTACACACTTCTCTTCATTTTGTACGCACATGATATTATGGTGACATCCTGGTACTCCGTCTCCACCGTGTCTGACAGGTAAAGCCACAGGACGCAGTACAGAGACGTCAGCCCCCACACTAACAATATTATCTTTTTGGCTCGGGACAACGTGCACAGAAACTGGGCTTTGATCGGGTGGCATATCGCGATGTATCTCTCGATTGTGAACGCGGTGATGGAGCAGGAGGACGCGTTAATCCCCAGGTACTGGAAGTAGGTGATGCACAGACAGCCGTAGTGTCCGAAGATCCAGGAGCCGTATATGCTGTCCGCGATGTTGGGGAGACCGGCCGCGGTGAGCACCATGAGGTCGGCCACCGCCAAACTCACCAGGTAACAGTTGGTCGGCGTTCGCATGTGTTTTGTTGTGAGGACGACCAGGATGACCATCGTGTTGCCAATGATGCCCAGAACACATATGACAAACACCAGAACCGAGCTGATGACTTTGTATTCGACGCTGTGGTCTGTCCATATTGGTAAAGTTTGGTTACTCACTGTAGTGTTTTCCATCTGTTCGTAATGCGTATCCTACTGTGCGATTTGTCGTCTGAGATTGCTTGCTCGTTTTGTCACCAAGTTGTACCGTTCTTCGCAACCAACTTTAACTTACGCAATCAACAAGTCAACGCAAAAATAACCGGAACTTTGTCAACACAAGGCTAATAGGTGTTAAAAAAAAGTAGGCTCAATGTTCCGGTCGCAAGTTTATGATGAAGTCGCAGTCCGCATGATGCCAGTGCGTCAAGTTAGTGCTCTTCCCTCGATTCAGATGTTGCAAAGTTCGTTTAAAGTCGTATTTCTTTAGTTTTCATCCCTCCTAGTTCTCCTGTGTGAAGTTTCCTACCTGACGCTGCAGCGAGTCTCGCGCTACGGTTCCAGTTCAAGCGCATCTCCAGTGGACCAAAAATGTGGTGCTGAAATGTTTGTGTGGCCAACACACGTCATTGCTCAATACAAAGAGCAAGGGGAGACGCACGCACCGACAGCAGTGGACAGTTGTCACGGGGAACACGTGTCATATCTTGACAAAATGATCAAAATTCACTACGGCTCTACTATTAATATAGCCTATATTTTCCATTTATTTGCTCAATTTGGCATTGGTTGATAATGTTCATAAACGTGCAATTTTATGCGTTCATCGCACTTTGGTAGGCATGTAATAATGATAGATAATAATAAATTATAAAATAAGGATGTTTAGTTAAACTGGAGGACTATTTAAACAAATCATATAGAACCTACAGATCTCACCATATTATCAGACAATATAATATGAAAATTTTCTACACTCGTCTAGAGCAGCACAGAATCTAACGTCATAGAATTTAGCGGTTTCGAGTGTTCTGGCGGCAACAGATCAATGGTAACATTTAACAACTCAATCACGGATAAAATAACGTGCGTAAAGGGCGAAGACCCCTAATTTCAGAGAGGCAGCCAAAGGACTATTGATCCAGAGAGAGAGGTGGGCTATTGATCTTTGTGAATGGTTGAGAAACAACATGAGTGAAAATATGGATGGATGGCTGGCTGACTGACTGACTGACTGAATGAATGAACAAGTTTGTGAATGAGT
>NC_085876.1:44265744-44268244 GCF_034702125.1 Engraulis encrasicolus
CAACACAATGGTACTCCCCTTGACGGTACTGCCACAGCGATGAGTTCTGTATCTTTATTTCTGAGAATGATAGTAAAGTCTGTTCAATGCCTAGTACAGTGTTGTATTGACTGAGTCATGCACATTAGGAGGCTACCACCATGCTGTGTCATCCTCTACCCATTCTTCAAAAACAGTAGAAGACTCATAAAGGGGATTAGTGATGCCTCATTATGGAACACATCATCCTCTTTAAGCAAACTCATTATTACAAGAACGGTGACATATAATTCACTCGCCGCCGTCTCCTCTAACTCTACTCTCCATCACATCTTCCTCTCTCTTCCTCTTCCCCTCTCTCCCTATTTCTCTCTCTCTCTCTTTCTCTCTCTCTCTCTCTCTCTCCTCTCCTCACTCTCTCCTCTCCTCTCCTCTCCTCTAACTCTACTCTCCATTACATCTTCATCTTCATCTTCCTCTCTCTGTTCTCTCCCCTCACTTTCTCTCTCTCTCTCTCTCTCTCTCTCTCTCTCTCTCTCTCTCTCTCTCTCTCTCTCTCTCTCTCTCTCTCTCTCTCTCTCTCTCTCTCTCTCTCTCTCTCTCGACGGCCAGCCAACTTTGCTTTTGTGATTAATACCAAGTTTCCAGCCAGCTGGCATGTCTTACTTGATTCTGGATGCGATGCGGCACCATGCAATGCAATGCCTCACATTCTTTCCAAGATAATTGACTCATCTGGGACAGTAGGCTCCTGTTGCTCCAAGAAGAATAAGAAGCCTGCTGCCATTAGAGAGGAGTGGAGGGCATTAGACAGGCTGCTCTACTCTCTGCCGTGCTGTTCTGCAGTAGTTCCCAAACTTTTTCAGTGGAGACCCCCTTTTTGACTTAAGAATATTTTCCTTTTGAATTTTTTTGTCCATTAATATTGAGTTATTAATATTGAATATTAATTTTAAGTTTGTCCACTTATATTACTAGAAATCCACAAGACAGCAAATACATCTATAAGCTGTTAGCTGGTAACCTGTGGAGTTCCTGTTTTTATGCAATGCCCCTTTTGTCTGCGACCCCCCCCTTCAGTACCTCCGCGACCCCCCTTGGGGTCCCGACCCCTAGTTTGGGGACCACTGCTGTGCTGTGCTATGTACAGTATGTGTTCCCCTCTCCAAATGGCTTGGGTGGGAAGGAGCAGAGTTAGTGAATCTGTGATCAAAACCATGCCAAGCCCATCCAATCTGTGAGTTATTTATATTATGTATTTTTGTAGCTGTGAATTTATGCTGACTACGCTGGCCGCGCTGTGCTGTGCTGTGCTGTACTGTACTGTACTGTACAAGTCCTCCCTTCACCAAGTTGCAATACAGTATTCGGTATAGGTCGAAACGCATCGGGCAGTCTATTTGCCTTTGAGAAAAAGTAAAAAATAAGGACCCGGCGTGCCACAGTCTCCTGCTCTTTATATTTTAAAGTCTACTTTACCCACTTACTGTTAGAGCACCCCGTGTAAAAAAGTCTGGACCCACGCAGTGCTTCAGTTTTTTCCTTTTTTTCTGAACAGTATTCGGTACATTTGGTATTTTATTAGGACCCCCATTAGCTCATGTGTCACATCAGCTACTATTCCTGGGGTCCACATAGAGCATACTGTAAGACAAACAAGACATCGGCATACAAGGCAACATTCTGTATTAATAAAAGGAAGAAAAGAAGACATTTTATTTTGGGTGTCCATACACTAAATCAGACAAACAAAATCAGTGTACAGACAACAGTTTAAGAAATAACTGAACCAAAAACGGTAAATAGACCCCATCACAACACAAAATAGACAACAGCAAAGGTTGAAATCTGAAAAGTGCCATGTATTCCAAATGACTTTACTTGCCTAACCAGGTAATCATTCAACCAGGCGATCACCCGCTCATTTGGAACATTTGTCTCTGGGTTGTAATGAATCCAGGTTGCTAGAAATTGCTTGACTTGTAGCCTGCTGTGTTGTGCTGTGTGTCTTCCTTCTACCAGATTACTTGGATGGGAAGGAGCACAGTTAGGTAATCTACCATGCCAATGCCAAGCTATGTCCAAGCTGTGCTATTGATCTATTTTTGTGTCTGTGACTTGAGGCACGCTGCTGTGCTGTACCGTTCTGGGGTGAATTTCTCAAAACCAAAGTTGCTTACTACATTAGTTGCTTACTACATTTTCCCATTGGCAACTACCGAAGTTGCTAACAGGCTAACAAATTCTCTTTTGAGAAACTCACCCCTGTGTACGGTAGGGGGACATTGAGAATTGCCATCTCACTCATACAATATTGTACTGTACATGAAAGTGAACTTGTTTGAAAGGGCAAACGAAGTCCATTCCAACTTCCTGCTGGGGTGAGTTTCTCAAAAGAGAAGTTGTTAGCCTGTTAGCAACTTCGGTAGTTGCCAATGGGAAAATGCATTGAAAACAGCAAAGTAGCTACTGTAGTTAGCAACTTTGGTTATGAGAAATTCACCCCTGCTGCGTGGAAGTA
>NC_085876.1:44275744-44280744 GCF_034702125.1 Engraulis encrasicolus
GATGAGAGGAGAGGAGAGGAGAGGAGAGGAGAGGAGAGGAGAGAGAGGGATGGGTGGAGAGGAGAGGAGAGGAGAGGAGGAGGAGAGGAGAGATGAGGAGAGGAGAGGAGAGGAGAGGAGAGGAGAGGAGGAGAGGAGAGGAGAGGAGGAGAGAGGAATACAGGGAGGGGAGAGGAGAGGAGAGGAGAGGAGAGAGGAATACAGGGAGAGGAGAGGAAGATGAGAGAGAGGAGAGGAGAGGAGAGGAATACAGGGAGGAGAGGAGAGGAGGAGGAGACAGAACAGGAGACGAGTGGAGAGGAGAAGAGAGGAGGAGAGGAGAGGAGAGGAGAGATGGGAGGAGAGAGGAGACGAGAGGACACGAGAGAAGCAGGAGAGGAGACGAGAGGCCGAGAAAAGAGGAAAAGTGAGGACAGGAGAGGAAAAGTAACGAGATGAGAGGAGAGGAGAGGAGAAAGGATGAGGGGAGAGGAGAGGAGAGGAGGAGAGGAGAGGAGAGGAGAGGAGAGGCGAGGAGAGGAGAGGGGAGGGGTGGAGAGGAGAAGAGAGGAGAGGAATACAGGGAGGAGAGAGAGGAGAGAAAAAAATACAGGGAGGAGAGGACAGATGGAGACGAAGGGGATGGAGGAAAGAGAGGAGAGGTGGAAAAAAGAGGAAAAATGAGGAGAGAAGGAGATAGAGGAAGACAGGAGGAGAGTATGAAGGAAGGGAATGGAAGAAAAGATGAGAGAAGGAGGGAGGAGATGAATAAGAGAAGAGAGAGGTAGGGAATGAGGAAAAGAGATGCGAGGAGGAGAGAGGAGAGGAAGACAGGCACAGGACAAAGGAAAATAGAGGAGGAGCAGAGAGAGGCAGCTAAGGGTTGGAGGAGAAGAGAACGATAAAGCGATGGGGAGATGCAGGGGTGAAAAGTGTGTGTATGAGAAGGGGGGTGTTGGGGGGTGAGGGGTGTGTGTTTGTCTGTGTCCATGTGTGTGTGTGTGTGTGTGTGTGTGTGTGTGTGTGTGTGTGTGTGTGTGTGTGTGTGTGTAATTGAGAGGGATGTGTGGAGTCTGGAGAATCAAAAGGCCACACATCTTAATAGTTGTGGATGTCCTCCCTGGCGGCACACACACACACACACACACACACACACACACACACACACACACACACACACACACACACACACACACACACACACACACACACGCACCACAGCAGTCCCCTGACGGATATCCCTTGGCACACACTCACAAACACAAACACGTATGCAGCTACGGCACTCTCTCTCTCTCTCTCATGTTCTCTACCTCTCTCTCTCTCTCTCATGTTCTCTACCTCTCTCTCTCTCTCTCTCTCCCTCTCTCTCTCTTTCTTTCTCACACACACACAAACATACACGTGTGTTGCTATGCCACTCTCCCTCTCTCTCTCTCTCTCTCTCTCTCTCTCTCTCTCTCTCTCTCTCTCTCTCTCTCTCTCTCTCTCTCTCTCTCTCTCTCTCTCTCTCTCACACACACACACACACACACACACACACCATAAAGGACTCAGAGCACTATTCACCCCGTCTAGAGGGAGACGAGAGGAAGGAGAAGGAGGAAGGCAGGCAAAGGAGGGATAGTGGAGAGGAGAGGAGAGGAGAGGAGAGGAGATGAGATGAGATGAGATGAGAGGAGAGGAGAGGAGAGTGGAGATGAGAGAATGGAGGAGAAGAGAGAGGAGAGGAGAGTAGATGGAAGAGAAGAGAAGAGAAGAGAAGAGAAGAGAAGAGAAGAGAGGAGCGAGAAGAAGATGAGGGGAGAGGAGAGGAGAGGAGAGGAGAGGAGAGGAGAGGAGAGAAAGGGAGAGGAGAGGAGAGGAGAGGAGAGGAAGTGGAGAGAAGAGAGGAGAAGAGAGGAGAGGAGTGGAGAGGAGAGGAGAGGAGAGGAGAGGAAGTGGAGAGGAGAGGAGAAGAGAGGAGAGGAGAGGACGTGGAGAGGAGAGGAGAGGAGAGGAGAGGAGAGGAGAGGAGAGGAGAGGAGAGGAGAGGAAGTGGAGAGGAGAGGAGAGGAGAGGAAGTGGAGAGGAAGTGGAGAGAAGAAGAGGGGAGAGGAGAGGAGAGGAGAGAGGAGAGGAGAAGAGAGGAGGAGAGGAGAGGAGAGGAGAGGAAGTGGATAGGTGAGGAGAGGAGAGGAGAGGAGAGGAGAGAAGAGGAGAGGAGAGGGAGAGGAGAGGAGAGGAGAGGAGAGGAGAGGAGAGGAGAGAAGAGAGGAGAGGAGAGGAGAGGAGAGGAAGTGGAGAGGAGAGGAGGAAGAGAAGGGATACTGGAAAAGAGAGGAGAGGAGATGAGAGGAGAGGAGAGGAAAGAGAGGAGAGGAGAGGAGAGAAGAAGAGGGGAGAGGAGAGGAGAGGAGAGGAGAGGAGAGGAGAGGAGAGGAGAGGAGAGGAAGTGGAGAGGAGAGGGATAGTGGAAAAGAAAAGAGAGGAGAGGAAGAGGAGGATGGCATGCAGAGGCGGGATAGTGGAAAAGAGAGGAGAGGACAGGAAGTGGAGAGGAGAGGAGGAAGAGATTCTCCCAGTCCCAAAGGATACACTTCCTTCCTCACACGTTTTTTTATTTTTTATTTTACATGAACACACACACACACACACCACCACCACTCTCCATACGTGTGTATCCCTTGGCTCTCTCTCTCTCTCTCTCTCTCTCTCTCTCTCTCTCTCTCTCTCTCTCTCACACACACACACACACACACACACACACACACACACACACACACACACACACACACACACACACACAGCTCCCCCTGCGTCCCAGTCTAACCTCCAGCTTCCTGCTTCTCTGTCTCCAGTGTCGTCGCTCCTGCAGCTATTCTCGGCGCCGCCTAGCTCTCCTTATGTGGCCCTACCTCCCTCCCTTCCTCCCTCTCTCCCTTCCTCTCTCTCTTCCTTCCTCCCTCTCTCCCTCCCTCTCTCCTGCTCTCCTTATGTGGCCCTACCTCCCTCCCTTCCTCTCTCAGCTCTCTCCTGCTCTCTTTCTTTCTCTAGTTCTTCCTCCCTTCCTCCCTCTCTCCCTCCCTCTCTCCTGCTCTCCTTATGTGGCCCTACCTCCATCCCTTCCTCCCTCTCTCCCTTCCTCCCTCCCTCTCTCCTGCTCTCTTTCTTTCTACCCCCCTCTCTTCTTCTCCCTCCCTCTCTCCTGCTCTCCTTCTTTCTCTAGTTCTTCCTCCTTCCCTTCCTCCCTCTCTCCCTTCCTCCCTCCCTTTCTCCTGCTCTCTTTTTCTACGTCCCTCTCTCCTGGTTTCCTTATGTGGCCCTTCCTCCCTCTCTCCTGCTCTCCTGCTCTCTTTCTTTCTACCTCACTCTTTCATGCTCTCCTTCTTTCTCTAGTTCTTCCTCCCTCTTTCTAGTTCCCATTTCTACTTCCCTCTCTTCTGCTCTCCTTCTTTCTCTAATTCTTCCTCTCTCTCTCCTGCTCTCCTTCTTTCTACCTCCCTCTCTTTTACTATTTCTCTCTCTCTTGCTCTCCGTCTTTCTCTAGTTATTCCTCCTCTTCTCCTGCTATCCTTCTTTCTCTTGTACTTCCTCTCTCTCTCCTGCTCTCTTTCTTTCTCTAGTTCTTCCTCCCTTCCTCCCTCTCTCCTGCTCTCCCGCTCTCTCCCTCTCTCCTTCTCTCTCTAGTTCCTTTTACTACCTCCCTCTCTCCTGCTCTCCTTCTTTACCTTCCTCTCTTCTTTTCCCTCCCTCTCTCATGTTCTCCTTTCTACATCTCTCTTTTTTACTACTTCCCTCTGTCTTGCTCTCCTTTTTCTTCCTCCCTCTCTCCTGCTCTCCTTCTTCCTCTAGTTCTCCCTCCCTCTCTCTCCTTTGCTGTCCGTCTTTCTCTACTTCTCCCTCCCTCTCTCCAGCGCTCTTTCTTTCTACTTCCCTCTCTTCTTTTCCCTCCCTCTCTCCTGCTCTCCTTCTTTCTACCTCCCTCTCTTTTTCTACCTCCCTCTCCCTTGCTGTCCGTCTTTCTCTAGTTCTTCCTCTTTTTCTACCTTTCTCTCTTTTACTATCTATCTATCTATCTATCTATCTATCTATCTATCTATCTATCTATCTATCTATCTATCTATCTATCTAACTTATCTATCTATCTGTCTGTTGTGTATGTTGTTACCTGGTTGTGACTTAACACACACATTCAATCTTAGGTGTTCCACAATAAGCACAGACACAGTAGTGGCAGTTTCACGACCAGCCCGTGAGGAACTCGTAAAGAATAATTACTTTCTTGTAGCGATTGTTATACGCTTGTTAACCGTTTAATAATTGCCATCAATGCGCTATAATAAAATAAAATAGGTTCCAATACCCCATACATAACACTATATTTCTGTCTCCTTATCTATCTCCTTATCTAGGTCTATCTATCTATCTATCTATCTATCTATCTATCTATCTATCTATCTATCTATCTATCTATCTATCTATCTATCTATCTATCTATCTATCTATCTATCTATCTATCTATCTATCTATATAGCTGTGCTCTCTCTCTCTCTCTCTCTCTCTCTCTCTCTCTCTCTCTCTCTCTCTCTCTTTCCGTTCTCCTTATTCTGCGTATCCTGTCTTCTCCCGGCTGCTGTGGTGTGTAAAGTGCAGTGCGAGTGTGCGTGGTGTCGGCTCAGCAGCCTCACTATACAAACACCATGCATCACTCCAGGAAGTGATTTATCATTCTAGGAAGAGAGAGACAGAGAGAGAGAGAGAGAGAGAGAGAGAGAGAGAGAGAGAGAGAGAGAGAGAGAAAGGGAGAGAGAGAGAGGGAGAGAGAGAGAGATGGGAGGTGGGGCAGAGGGAGAGAGAAAGACAGAGAGGGAGATAGGGAGGGATAGGACAAGGAGGTAAAGAGAGAGAAAGAGAGAGGAGTGGAGGCAGGAAAGAAAGAAAGAAAGAAAGAAAGAAAGAAAGAAAGAAAGAAAGAAAGAAAGAAAGAAAGAAAGAAAGAAAGAAAGAAAGAAAGAAAGAAAATCAAACAAAAAAATGAA
>NC_085876.1:44285744-44305744 GCF_034702125.1 Engraulis encrasicolus
CACAATACATTTTGCTGTGTTAATGTGTCTCTTTTCCAGTGACACAGTGTGACTTGGCCGCCACTTTTTGCTTTTTGAATAGGCAGGACACAGCTTAATCGTAAAGCAAAAAGTGGCGGCCGAGTCGCGCTGTGTCGAGCTGTAGGCCTACCAGAAAACTGGCACTGGAAAAGAGGCACATGTACAAATTAATTAACGCTGCAACATGTTTGTGCATCCTCTCTCTCTCTCTCTCTCTCTCTCTCTCTCTCTCTCTCTCTCTCCATTTTGCCACCCTCCCCTCTATTTATTCTCATTCTCCATACCTCCTTTCTGTATCTCGCTTCTGTTTCCATGTATTCCTTCATGCGTTGACCTCTCACCTCTCAACATCTGTTCTTCGTCTTCATCCTCCCTCTATCCCTCCCCCATTCTCTCTTCCCATTTCTTGTCTCCTGCCTCCATCACTACTCTGCATCTCTATTCTTTACCTCCATTGTCTTCTCTTTCTCATCCCTTCCTCCTTTCAAAAACACATTAGACAATAAAGCTTTTTGAATCTTGAATCTTTCTCATTTTTCTCTCCTCTCTGCATCTCTCCTCCCTCCGTCTATCCCCCATTCGTTCCCTTTATCCTTGTCCCATTCTCCTTCCCTCTTCTCATCTCTTATCTACATCTCTCCTCCCTCCCTTCATTCCCCCATCCGTTCCATCTCCTCCTCATCTCTCCTGTATATATCCCTTCTCCTTCTCTCAGTTCTGACATCCCTTCTCCTCACCTCTTACCTACATCTAGGCTACGGTCATTTTCATCTTCCCTCTACCTTTTCCCATTCGCTCCATTCCTCCCTCTTTTTCACCGCCCTCATTACCTTACCTCCGCCAAGGAGGTTATGTGATCGCCTGGGTTTGTGTATTGTCTGTGTTTGTTCGTTCGTTCGTTCGTGCGCTGCTATTTCACTGCCTGCCACAAGGTGCGCACGGTGAGCACTAAGCACCTTGCCTGATTATCATAGACTTGCCGCCGAAGGTGTTGCGTCACTAGGAGGGCGCAGCCTGGCTACTGAGCACCGGCGTGCCTGCGCCTTTCTGAGCAACAATAAGGAACAGGGAGAGAGTCTCCTTTGCCGCGCCAGCTCCAACACAAAGTGCATTTGATTTCACCTAAAAAGTTGTTCATCCGCATGCAGGAAACAATCCTGTCAAATTAATTACCACCGCTGCCAAAAATATGGAATTTGTGATTGTGTTGGCCCATATGTTATCATTGCTGTTGCGAGATGGACAGTGACCACCCCCGCAGATCGTTTAGGTTCACAATGCTGTCGAATTAAGTACGTTGTCAAAAATATGGAATGTGATTGTGTAGGCCTAAGTTCACAATGCTGTTGTGGACTGTGACTGAGGTTCGCAATGCTGTCGAATTAATTAGGCTACCGTTGCCAAAATAATTTATGACTGTACGTTCACAATGCTGGTAAAATTCATTACATCCCCTTCGCTACATTTAAAGTTAACCCCAAGTTGTTTGCGAGATGGACCAGGATCAAAAAGCCCGACAGTCTGCATAATGGCCGAGCACCGGCGAATATTCCAATCGGGTGTGCCGCCAAAGCAATAAGGAAAAGGACTGTCTCCTTTGACGCCAGCTCCAAAACCATTGCTATCAACCGAAAAAAAAAATGCTCATCAGCAGGCACCCTTTTGGCTACACCCTCGTTGAAGTTAACAAACAGTCCTGTGAAATGAATTACCGCTGCCTGCCTAAAATATGTGTGAAGTGGAAGTGCACTGCTGTGAGATGGACAGGGACCACCGCAGATCATTTCGGTTGACAATAATGTCGAATTAATTAGGTAGGCTACCATCGCCAAAACAATATGGAATTTGTGGCTGTGCAAGTTCACAATGCTGGTCAAATGCATTACACTTCACTCAATTTATCCCCAGTTGCGAGATGGACCACAAAGCCCGACAGCAATGCCTAGACTGATTAACAACGGTGATAGTGATTTACCTAGAAGGAAGTGCCGCTTCACGCTTCAGCCGACAGCGCTAAGGCCAACCAGTGGCCCATGAGAGAATAATGCATACCATCGTAGGCAAAAAAACAGGCCTAACCCTACGGTTGTCTGTGGTTGTTTCAGTTTTGTTGGTCAAAATCATTACATTCCCTTCACTAATCATAGGCCTACAGTCTTTAAAGTGTGATATGAAATAGCTGTGAAATTTTAAATGGTAATAAGGGCATGCTGCCAATCATCAAAACTGTTTTGTGACCAGCAACTTCTGACCTTCAATAGGCCTAAGTGCATTTATAGGACAGTGCATAGTAAGTTCACAATATAGCATGTAGCACTTTGCCAATACCACAATCACACAGGTGAACAAAACAGACCACAGTTAATCAAGGACATGGTAATTATAAAAAATACAGATAATCTAGTTACAACTTGACTGTTTAATTCTCTGAACACACTAATGGTGTGTATAAACCTGCATAAATGACACAAATATCCCACTGTATGTGTCTAAAAACAAACTTAACTTCCTTGGCGGAGGTCTGCACACTCTGGGTGCATTTCTAGTTTCTCTCTGTATCTCTACTCTTCATCTCCATCCTTTCATCTTCTCCTTCTCCTCATCCCTCGCTCGCTTGTCTCCCCCTCCTCCTTCCCCCAATGCAGTTCTGCCATCCTCTCTCCTCACATCTTACCTATCTCCGTTCAACTTCATCTTCCTTCTACCTTACCTTTTCCCATTCTCTCCATTTCTTTTTACCACCGTCATTTCTCTCTGTATCTCTGTATCTTCACTTCCATCCTTTCGTCTTCTCCTCCTCCTCCTCCTCGCTCACTTCTCTGTCCCTCTATCAGTTCCGCCATCCCTTCTTCTCACCTCTTACTGTACCTTCATCTACGTTCATCTTCATCTTCATCTTCCCTCTACCTTACCTTTTCTCATTCTCTCCATTCCTCCTTCTTTCTACCACCATCATTTCTCTCTGTATCCCTGTAGCTCTTCACCTCCATCCTTTCATCTCCTCCTCCTCTTCCTCATCCTCATCCCTCGCTCACTTGTCTCCTCCTCCTCCTCCTCCTCCTCCTCCTCATCCCTCGCTCACTTGTCTCCCCCTCCTCCTTTCCCCCAGCACCTCCCATTCTGCCTCCATCCTTTAGTCTTCTTCTTCTCCTCCTCCTCCTCATCCCTCGCTCACTTCTCTCCTCCTCCTCCTCCTCCCATGCCGCCTCCATTCCCTCCTTCATAATAATAATAATAAACAACAGATTGAAGAACTTCATCATCAAGGTCCTTCAGAGCACAAATGTCAAGGACGGCACAGTTCAGCGAGAGAGAAGGGGAGAGATAGAGAGAAGAGAGAAGAGAAGAGAGAGACAGAGAGAGAGGGGGGAGGGGAGAGGAGAGAGAAGGGAGAGAGAGAAGACATAGAGGAGAAGAGAGAGATAAAGAGAGAGAGAGAGAGAGAAGAAAGAAGAGAGAGAGAGAGAGAGAGAGAGAGAGAAACAGAGAGAGAGAGAGAGAGAGAGAGAGAGAGAGAGAGAGAGGAGAGAGATAGAGAAGAGAGAGAGAAAAGAGAGAGAGGGGGAGAGAAGAGAGAGAGAGAAAAGAGAGAGAAATATTAGAGAGAAAAGAGAGACAGAGAGAGAGAGAGAGAGAGAGAGAGAAGAGAGAGAGAGAGAGAAGAGAGAGAACAGAAATGAGTATACAATCTGAACAGACGGAGGCAGGCAGGGGCGGATCTAGTCATTTTGGGGCCCCCGGCGAAATATAAACATGGAGACCCTCAAAAGTCGCCATATAGTACAACTCTGTGTTCTGGTGCTATTTTACCGTTTTGTCTCATACATATCTTCGATTACTTTGCATACATAAGTAGCAAATTAAGATCAATAAGCTTTATTTTTTGTGTATTTACCACGACTGTTACAGATGGGGCCCTTTATGGAGGACAAATTTGGTCGGGGCCCCCTAGGCAATTGCCTAGGTTTGCCTAATGGGAAGTCCGCCTCTGGAAGCAAGGAGTGGGTGCGCTGGCTCAGTAGATTGACAGGCCTGTTATGCGCTGATTGGCAGAGGGAGCGCGTCTCATACACGACTCGTCATTTATCATCTCTTGGCTTTGACACTTGCTGCAATGAAAAGGGAACAATAACAAGTGTGGCCCAGAACTGAGAGGAGAGATGCAATGTGTGTGTGTGTGTGTGTGTATGTGTGTGTGTATGTGTGTGTGTGCGTGCGTGCGTGCGTGCGTGTGTGCGTGCGTGTGTGTGTGTGTGTGTGCGTGTGTGTGTGTGTGTGTGTGTGTGTGTGTGTGTGTGTGTGTGTTTGTGTGCAGCAAAACAATCAATTGTTCAGCAATGTTACCCAATTCTGTCCTCAGTTGAGCAGCTTTTGATTCAGTACCAATTGATTGACTAGATTCCATTGTATTTTGTAGCCTACATCTATGCTGTATAGTGGCAGTAATCGTTCCTTTAATCTAAATGGATTCATGGTTATGTTTGATGTGTATTGGTCAGTATAGTTGCATTATCGCAGCATTGATTATACGTAGTAGAGTAACTTTATTGATCTCCGAGGGGAAAATCAGGAAAATATATGTGGTATATATAGGTGATATATACGAGATTATATACGGTAGCCTATTGATGTGTATGGCTGGTAGTGGTATTGTGACCTACAAAGGCAAAAATCAGTAACTACACCAACATTAAAACTGAGAAAAGGGCTTTCAAAAGGCTTAGTATTAGGTTGGATGTCATAGTTAGTGTTGCCAGATTGGGCTGTTTCCCGCTAAATTGGGCTGCTTAGGATGGCCATGTGCGGGTAAAATGGCATTTAGCAGAAAAACCCGCCCAATTTTTGCCTAATTTTTTGATCTGGCAACCCTAGTTGTAGTTACTGCAAATCTGACATATCAATAACTTTAAAACAGGACACATTTGGGCCTTAAGGCTGTGTCAAAGATTTATCTTTGTTATAAACAATGAGACCGTCTCTGGCTGTGTCTCAAGATAATGGAGTCCATTTTCAGTCTAAACTCAATTTTATCAAAATGTTACTGATCTTTGTGGTTTGTGGTATGGCTGGTGTTAAATATTTTGCTATGTCATTATATACAGTATATGCAGTATACAGTATATATGAGTTGACACTGGCTGTATATGCTACTAGACACCTAAATTTCCTTCGGGATTTATAAATGTTACTCTACTCTACTCTATGGGCAGGCCTCCCGAAATGGGAGAACAAAACAGGTCAGTTGTCCCAAGTCCAGGGAAAGGAAGGCCATGAATTGGGTCCTCATGACATTGTACGATACGCATTAAGAGGGGGGCCCTTTCAGAGGACATTGTGCCGGGCCCAGTCGAATATGTCAGCAGCCCTATGGCAAAGTGTGGTTTTTTGCATTGGATTATGCATGCTTGGTTGGCCTTATATGGGCTAGTGTAGTGTTTCTCAACGGGGGCGGTATAGCCCCCCAGGGGACGTTACAGCCCCCCAGGGGGCGTTGGGGGGCTCTAGGGGGCGTTGAGAAGCATACAGCTGAGAGGTGGAGGTGCTTAGTTAGTTGCCATCGTGGGGCATTAGTCCATCTCATTTTTTTTTATACTAAGGGGGGGCATTGTCAGGCTTATGATGAGGTCAAGGGGGCGTTGGGAGGCTCCTGATAAGGCCAAGGGGGCGTTTGTTCAAAAAAGGTTGAGAACCACAGGGCTAGTGTGTTTGGCATGGGATTATGCATGGCTGGTTTGCTGGTGGTGATTGATGTTGGCTGCACCAAGCATCTGGCCACTCATAGTACTCTGGCTTGACAAACATGGATTATGACATGTCATTTAGATCGCACTGGTAAATCTCAAGAGATTTGGCCAGGGGATTACGCACTGTGTCCATCTCCCTGTGGCATTGTGGAGTCCAGTGTTGCCAGATGTGTCTGATCAAATCCCTCCCAAATGGTTCTCAAAAACCGCCAAAATGCGCTAAATTCCGCCCAATTTCAACAAATTGCATTGATTTCTATGGGCACAAAACTGCAGAAAAAAAAACGCCAAATGGACAATTTTTCCTGTTTTTACCCGCAGACGGCCATCCCAAGTAGCCCAATTGGGCAGGTAGCCGCCAAATCTGGCAACATTGGTGGGGTTATAAAGTCTTACGCAAGAGATCAAGAGGGAAGAGAGTTCTCTGTGCAGAAGCCAGACCGCCACTGATCCCAAATGCAACTTCTTTCATCATCAAGGACGTCACCACCAGTCACCAGGGTTGCCAGGTTGGGCTGTTTATAGGATGAACATCTGTGGGAGAGAAAAATATATTGGGTGCGTTTTTTTACGTTGATTCATGGCTATAGAAATCAATAGAATTTAATTAAAATTGGGAAGGATTTGATGCATTTTAGTGTGTTTTTGAACATTTGTGCTGCAGGGCTGGAAATCATCTGTCACATCTGGCAACCATGCTATCCACCATCATTGGGTCAGATCTACTACATGGCTGTGAAAATGTGTCCTTTCATCCAGCTTTTGCTGCCCAAATGAGTCAAACTGATAGCAAATGGAAATCATGTTGAAAAAAATATTTTTATTTGGTCCCTACCGTGGCGCTAATGGTAGGGCACTGGTCACTTATTAGCGCATTCAGGCCAACTGAGAACCGTGCCGGTGCCTGTTCCCGAACCTAATTGCGAACCGACCGTCGTGGTCACGCCACAGATTTTAGTGTTCGCGAACCGGAAAGTTGGTTCGCAATGCGAACCGCAAAATACTTGTTTTTTTTTCGCGAACCGTGACGACAGCGTGGCCGTCAGCAGGTTCATCCAGGTCACAGTCATGTGCGGGAAAAGTTCAGAGCCTGGTATGAACACGGGCAGTTCGCAGATAAGCACTTTAGTGCTGAACGTAACTGGTGCGGGCACCGGCACCGGCTCCGTTCTGGTCGACCTGAAAGCCCTATATGTGGCCAATGTGAATAAAATTACTATATCACCTTAACAATTTCACTGTATTACCTTATCAAATTGACCTGAAAGAACACACACAGAAACAGAGGTAGCATTTAAAATCTGCGAGCGACGATGGGTTATCTGCCCTTACAGATGGTACATTGAAAATGGCAGCCCACTCCACCCGAGACGTAGCCAAGCTTTTATTGGTCCTAAAAGCTAACGTCATCTTTCAAAGTTATCAATCTTCATGTCAACCTGGAAACATCTGGCTATCTGCCAGGACAATTGTAGGAAGAGTCCCCCTGACTGGGAAAGCAGGAAGGGCCAGCATCGCAGGGCCAGGAAACCCACAGACGCAGAGTCAGACAGAAATACAGAGAGGAAAAGCAGACAAGACAGAAAACAACTTAAGTAATAGCGACCTATATGTATGAATTCAAATGGATATATTTTCATAAAATGTATAAATGCAGTCAATTTATTCACAGCCAACCCGGGTTAAACTGCTGACCCGGGTTCAAGTGGGCCGGACCAGTAAAGTAATTGTGAAATATTGCAAATTTCTCTTTCATATTGGAATCACACTGCTGGTCAATCATCTGGAGGTGGATGTCAGCGGCGGGCAAACCAGGAGCATCGACTGTCGATGGTGAACTACAAAAAACAAACTCAAGTTCTGAAAATCTGATAGTTCAGACTTCTGCAGCAACTTGGGCTTGACATTTACAACTTTTTTTTTGACATTCTTGTTTTTTTTCCCTACAAATTTGAGCACGGACTAAACCATCTGGTGGGCGGCATCCGTCCCTCTGGACTTGTGTTTGCCACCCACATGCTGTAGAGCAGTGGTTCCCAACCTTTTTCTTCAGGGACCCATGTTTTTACTATTGTAAGCTTTGGTGACCCAGCGCCCGCATGAGAGGAAGTCACTTGATACGCTCTGTCTCCTCCGAAAACTAATTTTAGTCATCATTTTATTCCTCAATTCGTCTTTGTTCAAAAACAGAATAAATGTGTAATGCACTTAAATGTTGTTGCTTCTATGCATTTGTCATTTATTCAACATGGGCTACATATGGTATTAAAATGAAACCCCTTAAAACTCAAGAAGGCTTCGTGGATCTTTGGCGACCCATAGGTTGGGTCCCGACCCATAGGTTGGGAACCACTGCTGTAGAGCAAGGCTGAAACTGTGAAACTTCACTTAGAAGCAGCAGTGTTACAGTAAATTAAGCTTTTGCTGTGCCACAGCTCACGGAGAACCCACCCATACACTTGGGGACCCAGGTTCGGCTGCGGCCGGACTAGGTCATATGTCACATTCTAACCCTGCCCCATCTCTGTCTTTATTTCTCTCTCTCTCTCTCTCTCTCTCTCTCTCTCTCTCTCTCTCTCTCTCTCTCTCTCTCTCTCTCTCTCTCTCTCTCTCTCTCTCTCTCTCTCTCTGCCCCTCTCTCTATCCACTATCTCTGTAATAAAGGCAAAGTATAAATACATAAAAACTGTTGAATAATGAAATGTAGGCTACAGTATGTTGCTCAGAGGCCACAAAAGACGCCTAATGAGAGCAACTGAACGCAACTGAAAGGCCTGGTCTTGTGGAGGAATGTTTACTGTAGATTGATTCCATGATGCAAGATTCATCAGTCGTCAGTTCATGCTCAATATCATCTGCTGCAACACCAGAGAGAGAGAGAGAGAGAGAGAGAGAGAGAGAGAGAGAGAGAGAGAGAGAGAGAGAGAGAGAGATACCTTGTCCTCCCCTCCTTCATCTGCTGCAACACCAGAGAGAGAGAGAGAGAGAGAGAGAGAGAGAGAGAGAGAGAGAGAAAGAGGAAGTAGTGAGAGTTCAAACATTTGTGTTTTAGTTTAGATTGCACATTTGTTGTTTGATGCACTTGAAGTAGATATTTTGTAAAGCACCAATCCTGCTTGACATAATTTCCTTTGTAGGCCTACTTTGCATGTATTGCGCGTCGCTAAACGCGTCGGCTAAAAAACATCTGCTAAATGTAATGATCAAATGCAAATTTAACCCTGCCGTGTAATGTGTGTTACTGTCAGTGCATGTTGTGAGTGATTGACAAGAAAGTGCACTTTGACCTGGATTCATATGAATGCAGTGGAGGGCCAAGGTAATGTATAAGGGCTGGACCATTGACAGTAAATAGAATGGACGCCAAATCAACGCTATTTGCCATTCAACGCTTTGAAGCCAGATTTGGGAACATTCCAACTTACATTCCACCTTAGCAACGCCAAACGCAGGTGCTGATTGGACAACAACAAGACTTCTAACGGTCAATCAAACCATGTTCTGATGCTCATTGGTCAATTTAACTTTTAATATCTCTCTAAAACAAAACATCACCACAAAAAATCACCACCCTGGTAAGTTGGAGAGCAAGGGGACCTACTAGTTGAGCGAAAAATTATCCCCCTGAAGTGACATTTAAGGGAGATACAGGGTTTTATGTCTCTCATAGGAATGAATGGGATTTGGCCATTTTTTGGTCTTTTTGGGTCCAACCTTGGCTCCAACTTGGCTTCAACAATGAAATAGAATTTTGGCCTCCATTCTATTTACTCTCAATGGGCTGCACTGAACATATATCATACCAGGCATTTCCTGGTGGACCCTGCTTCCTCGTGGGCCCCTATTTTCAGAAATGTTAAAAAAAAGTTTTTTTTTTTGTTTTTTGTTTTTTTTACATTTCTGAAAATAGGGCCCTATGAGGATGAAGCGAGGCCCACTTATGAGGGGCCCCTTTAAGCCAAAAAGTGCCCGGGGCCCTATTTCTCCCTCCAGTCCAGCCCTGGCCAAGGTAATGCATTACGGCTCAAGACATCACGCTTGAGTGAACGAGTGGGCAATCAGAACAAGCGGCAAATGGAACATATTGAGAATTACGTACTCGCCACCAGCTCTGCATGTGAATGTCTCACACCTGGCATGTAAGTGCAGTTCTGTGTGTGTGTGTGTGTGTGTGTGTGTGTGTGTGTGTGTGTGTGTGTGTGTGTGTGTGTGTGTGTGTGTGTGTGTGTGTGTGTGTGTGTGGGTGTGTGTGTGTGGGGGTGGGGGTGGGTGTGTGGGTATATGGGTATGTGTGTGTGTGGGTGGGTGCGTGTGCATGTGCGTGTGTGTGTCTCTCTCTCTCTCTCTGCTGCTGCATCTAAATCTTTTTATGGCGTACATGTGTGTGACTGTGGCTTATGGAATTATACATGTGGGAGTGTGTGGTAGCGCGATTGGGACTCTGTACTGTCACACACACACACACACACACACACACACACACACACACACACACACACACACATACACGCACACACACACACACACACACACACACACACACACACACACACACACACACGCACACACACACACACACACACACACACACAAGTATGGTAGCATGATTGGGACTCTGTACTGTCACACGCACGCACACACACACACGCACACACACACACACACACACGCACACACACACACACACACACACACACACACACACACACACACACACACACACACAAGTGTGGTAGCGCGATTGGGACTCTGTACTGTCACACGCACGCACACACACACACACAGACACACACACACACACACACACACACACACACACACACACACACACACACACACACACACACACACACACAAGTATGGTAGCGCAATTGGGACTCTGTACTGTCACACATATACTCACACGCACACACACAGACACACACACACACACACACACACACACACACACACACACACTCACACGCACACACACACACACACACGCACACACACACACACCATCGTGTGTCGTCGTGTCTGTTCCCTCATGCTAAAACAGGAGGGCATGGTGCGCATTACGGCTCAGCGACGTCTCGTGACAATGGACACTGTTGCTCGCTGCGCGCGGCATGTGCTGTGTCCGTTTGTTTGACGCATGGCTGCCCGTCTCACAGTTATTCACAGATTAAGAGCGGCTAGTGCACCCTGGGAAAGACATGCGGCCGCGGCCAGCTCTCCGGCTCTCCGGCTTGCTCTCCGTCCGTCTTCCATCTGTCAGGAGAGAAGCGAAGCAGGCCATCTGTGGTTTAAACGTCTCCCTACAATCACTCTCTTCTCCCCCCACAGGAGATACACTAATATGATGTGGTGTAAAAATATGACAAACGCACACACAGACGTGTGCAACGCATGCAAATCTGAATTACATTACTTACGTTGACACACACACACACACACGCACATAACACATGTACCCCTACATCAGGGGTGTCAAACTCAAATTGACTGAGGGCCAAAATCTAAATCTGGAACGAAGTCGCGGGCCGAACTCAACTATTATTTATAAAAATGGATTCAAATTGTGCATTCATGCACCTCATACTCATAGTTAAATTTCACATACACTCTTTTCCATCATATTTGTCTGTTCAAATGTGTCTGAACATCCTGTGATATAGCAAATTTCAGTTCAAGTTGTGTTACGCTGTACATTAATGTTGTATGTGGGCCAACTGTAACACACATTTGAAATGATCTCGCGGGCCGAATAAAATGGCTCCGCGGGCCAAATTTGGCCCCCGGGCCTGAGTTTGACATCCCTGCCCTACATTAATATGTTCAAACACACACGCACGTAACGCATGCACACCTACATTGCTGTGTTCACACACATACACACACACACATAACACACACACGCACGTAACACATTCTCACCTATATTACTATGTTCACACACACACACACGTAACGCATGCACACTAACATTCATACTGTGCATACTGTACAAAATACCCCATCTTTTCATACCTCTTTTCCTTCTTTTTTACCATCTTTTCATACCTCTTTTCCTTCTTTTTTACCATCTTTTCATACCTCTTTTCCTTCTCTTTTTCTTTCTACTGGCCTTCATCCTGCATACCTCTCTCTCTTGCTCTCTCACTCTCCTTTCCTTTCTTCTTCTTCTCCTCATCCATACATCTCCTATCCCTCTCTCTCTCCCTCCCTCCCTCTCTATCCCTCTCCCACCCCTCTCTCTATCTCTCTCTCACCCCCCTCTCTATCTCTTCCTCTCCCTCTCCCTCTCCCCCCCCTCTCTCTTTCTCTCTTCATCTGACTGGAAGAACCTCTCTCTCTCTCTGCCTCCCTTTCTCTCTCCCGCCCCCTCTCTTTATCTCTCTCTCCCTCTCTCTCTCCTCACCTCACTCTCTCCCTCCCCCCCCCTCTCTCTCTTCATCTGACTGTAAGAAGCCTGAAGTGTTAGAGTAAGCCGGCAGCTTGTCACCACCTTGCAGTGCTCATGTGACTCATGAACCTTAACCACCCCGTGCAACCCAAGCTACGCTCCGCTCCATTCTCCGTTCCGTTTCTGCCTGTGTGTGTGTGTGTGTGTGTGTGTGTGTGTGTGTGTGTGTGTCCACACAGGCCTGCCTGCCAGTCTGTGTGTGTGTGTGTGTGTGTGTGTGTGTGTGTGTGTGTGTGTGTGTGTGTGTGTGTGTGTGTGTGTGTGTGTGTGTGTGTGTGTGTGTGTGTGTGTGTGTGTGTGTGTGCGTGCGTGTGCGCCGGTCTGTCTGTCTGTCTGTCCACCTACTATGTGCCTATGTTTCGTGTGTGTGTGTGCGTGCGTGCAGGCGTCCAAGTCTTTCTGCCCATGTGCTTCATGTGTGCATGTTTGCCCTGTGCACCTACAGTATGTGTGTGCTGTGTGTCCATGTGTGTGTGTGTGTGTGTGTGTGTGTGTGTGTGTGTGCGCGCCTGCTGGTCTGTCTGTCTGTCTGTCTGTCTGTCTGTCTGTCCACCTATGCGCCTGTGTTTTCTGTGTGTGTGTGTGTGTGTGTGTGTGTGTGTATGTGTGTGTCCACACGTGCGTGCCTGCCAGTCTGTCTGTGTGTGTGTGTGTGTGTGTGTGTGTGTGTGTGTGTGTGTGTGTGTGCCAACTCCTGCCGGTCTATCTGTTTGTCTGTCTATCCACCTATATGTGCCTGTTTTTTTCGTGTGTGTGTGTGTGTTTGTGTGTGTGTGTGTGTGTGTGTGTGTGTGTGTGTGCCCACACACACGCGTCCAGGTCTTTCTGCCCATGTGCTTCATGTGTGCGTGTTTGCCTTGTGCGCCTACAGTACAGTATGTGTTCTGTGTGTCCATGTATGGTACATGCACACAGTGTGTGTGTGTGTGTGCGCACGCCTGCCGGTCTGTCTGTCTGTCTGTCTGTCTACCTATGTGACTGTGTGACTGTGTGTGTGTGTGTGTGTGTGTGTGTGTGTGTGTGTGTGTGTGTGTGTGTGTGTGTGTGTGTGCGCGTGTGTGCACGTGTGCGTGCATACACACGTCCAAGTCTTTCTGCCCATGTGCGTCATGTGTGCATGTTTGCCTTATGCACCTACAGTATGTGTGTTCTGTGTGTCCATGACATGTGTATGGCACATGCACACATACAGTGGAGACAGCGGCGTTGGCAACAGCAAGTCAAGTGCCGGAACAGCGGGTTTGTGTGTGTGTGTGTGTGTGTGTGTGTGTGTGTGTGCGTGTGTGTGTGCACGCCTGCCGATCTGTCTGTGTGTCTGTGTGCCTGCCTGTCTGTCTGTCTGTCTGTCTGTCCACCTATGTGCCTTTTCCGTGTGTGTGTGTGTGAGAGTGTGTGTGTGTGTGTGTGTGTGTGTGTGTGTGTGTGTGTGTGTGTGTGTGTGTGTGTGTGTGTGTGTGTGTGTGTGTGTGTGTGTGTGTGTGTGTGTGTGTGTGTGTCCAAGTCTTTCTACCCATGTGCTTCATGTGTGCGTGTTTGCCTTATGCCCCTACAGTACAGTATGTGTGCTGTGTGTCCATGTACGGTGGCGGCAGCAAGCTGCAAGTGAAGTGAAGTGCCGGAACAGCGGGTGGAAGCCGGTGACGCGTTGTCTAATTATGACCTATGGCATGCTTCGCTGGCCAGATTTATGCAGAACACTGGCCGCCCTGCGCACAAGGTCCCTACTGGATCGCAGGCATGTGACATCACATCACACAGAGAAGGTCACTGGGGAGGAAGCTGGGGATGGAGATGGAGACGGGAGTGGAGGAGGGGGGAGTGGAGGAGGGGAGGAACAGAATATGTGCACATGCACTTGGGTTGTGTGAATGTATACTTTCTAGTGGAAGAGAATAAAATAAACAGTAAACTGAACAGGAAATCTGACAAGGGGGTTGCAAAGGAGTCCGTTGTCCCGGGCCCAGGGAGAAGTAAGGCCCAGAATTGGGTCCTCATCACATTGTATGCACAGTAAATGCTGCGGTGTTAATCCAACACATAGAGAGTTCATTCAAGTCCAAATGATGTCAAATCAACTCTCTAAGTGTTAAATGAGCACTGCTGAATTTACTGTGTGTATTGGACTGCTTGTCAGTACCCGAAGATGGGGGTGGGGGTGGGGGGAGGACAATATGTGCATGTATATGTGCATGTGTACTTAGATTATGTTTACTTTTAAAAATAATGCTTTGTGCTGTCTGCTTTCTGAATAGTGTATAAATGTAGCATGCTGTACTTGGCAGTTGTATGTACCCTTGACTTGTCAGGACCCGAAGATGGGGGCGGAGGTGCAAGAGGAGAACAATAAAAGAATATGTCCATATGTAGGCTACTTGGATTATGTATACTTTCTGGTGCAGGAGAATAAAAGTATGTGTTTACGCTTTGTGTTGTCTACTTTCTGAATAGTGTATAAGTGTTAGTGTGCTGTACTTGTAGTACTAAGGATGTGGACCATGAGTGAAACCACTTATGTTGATTGTTATGTGATTGTGATGTCCAATCCTTCATTGTAAGCAATTGAACACTAATTGACACCTGTCTGTAACCTAATTATGTGTCAGGTGGGAGCAATTGAGCTTCCCCTTTAAAAAGGCAAGGTACTACCTGTTATTTCACACGTGACCTGAAGAAGGCCGACAGGCCGAAACGTTGTCACATTAAAAACTGTTTATTTAACTCGTGAGTGTGCGGCACCTCTCTCCTTCTACAATTGTATTTTCTGGTTGCCAGCACCTCTGTTTCTGGTGTGCGTTTTGCACCTCCACTCATCAGTGTGCTGTACTTGGCAGTTGTATGTACCCTTGACTTGTCAGAACCCGAAGATGTTTGGAATGTTTTTGTTCAACCTTTTATGAGATCCTGGTTGGCCATTCTGACAGGAGGCATGGGTTTGATAAGTGCTGTGCTCAGGCAAGGCATTACTTGGTTTCTGAATAGTGTTGTGTATTTGAATGTTGATGGGGGGGTTGGGGTGGGGAGCAGTGGTGTAGTGGGGATTTTTAAAGTGGGGGTACGCGATTTTTAACGTCATCAAATAATTAGGCAACTTATCATGTCAAACCCCCTAACTGTCCTTAATCTACCGTCATTGTTTCTCCGTTTTCATCTGTTTGGTCAATCACCTGCAGTACTGCTATGTGATCATTCCTTTTTGTATTCAAACATGGGCAGAAGATTTTTTTTTTAAATCTCACTTCAGGAGAAGTGGGTGGACTGCGTACCCCCGCGTACTGAGCAAACTACACCCCTGGTGGGGAGGACAGTAAAGAATATGCACATATGTTCTTGGACTATGTATTGTGTGTGTGACGGAGGTCTTCTTGCACCTGTTCATCCCACTCGGGGCTGCTAACCTGCTGTGGCCTCGTCAACTGCAATGGGAGGCACAGTACGATACCGCTGGACCAAAGGACCAGGCCCCCAGCCCAATGGCATCGACACTGTTTGAGGCTTTGGGAGGGAGGTTTACTAACGTTTCACGCCAACTCTGTTACATGTGCTTAACGAATAATAGTGTGTGAGTGCGGTGCTTACAGGAGAATGATGGCCAATTTGACATGCAGTTTTACTGCCGATGCTTAACGTGTCACAACCCAAAGTCGTTTGGAAGATGAATTGTTTTTGTTCAGCGCTGTCTGAGATGCTGGCCATTGTAATGGGGGCATGGTTTGTTTATATAAAAACAAAGCATAGGGGGATGGCCTTAAAATGCACACATGCGCACGCTACACTTGACTTTTAAGTGTACCCAAAAACATGTTTGCATTTTTTTTCTTGAGATCCTGGCCATTCTAACATAAAAAAATCCAACACGATGCTTGAATATATCACTGCATTTTAAGATGTGTGCTGAATGATGTTGCATAACTTTTGAGAAGATATTTGGAGCATGTTGAAGCTTTCTTGCCTCTTCCTACAGATGGGGTTGCAGCGGGCCACTATTTGCTGAAAAGACTCAACTACATCATCACAACAGCACTGCTATGACATTACAGACTGCCTTAAGTAACAGATTAAGACATAGCCATTACAATTTTGGTGACAGTAAGGCTGTAACAGGCTCTGCGCTAAGGGATTAAACCGTGCCCCCATTAGAATGGCCAGAATTTCAGAAACAGCTGACCATAAAAAAGCGGCATGTCATCAGGTACTGGCATGTCATGTGACAATGTGAGACTGTCAAGTCAAGTCAAGTCAAGTTGGTTTTATTGTCAATTTCTTTACATGCACTGGTCATACAAAGAATTTGAAATTACGTTTCTTGCTTTCCCATGCAGACATAGACTAATCTAAGTAAGGACATAGACAGTATAGACATAGACAATACTCATACATGGACATAAGACAGTATAGACATAGACAGTGCTCATACAGACATTTAAAGTGCAAGACTGGACAACAGAAGACTTGTAGAGAACATACATTAAGAGGAGGTATTTTGTTGTGCTTTTCTAAAAGTCCTTTGTAGCGTTCTGACATAGTAATAGTAGCATTTGAAGACAAAAAAAATAATATTATACTGATAGGTCATGTGACACTGTGACACTGTACTGACAAAGTGAGGTGTGATCTGTGCAACTGTTATAGGCCTAGCCTATTATGATTAATTTGGGTTCTGAATGGCATAGTTGTGGGCCTCGTGTATTTGAATGTTGAAGTGAGGGGCGGAAGGGGAGATACAAGTATGTGCAGGGAAGCGAACGGGGGCAAGGGCAAATGGGGCAAAATGGACAGTTGCCCGGCTGGGCCCAGGGAGAGACATTACATTATGTGTTTGGAGAGCGGGTGGGGGGGGTTGTTAGATGATTGTTAGTGGCCCTGAGTGTACAGTGCTTTTGGAATAGTATATTTGAATGTTGATGTGGCGGTCATACAACAGTCATAGGTCTTATGCTAATGCTATTATGCTCACTTCTAGGCCATGTGTGATGTCTAAATGGTATATTTGAATATTGATGTGGTGATCACATTGTATTTATCCTCCAATAGACTCTATATAAATCTATTGTATATCTAAAATATATAGTTTAGGCCTACAACAGACATAGGTCTTATGCTAATGCTATTATGCTCACTTCTAGGCCATGTGTGATGTCTAAATGGTATATTTGAATGTTCAATCACGCCACTACACTATTTAAATGGTCAAATACATGCTCTAGCACCATTAGTAGTAGTAGCCTGTAGGCCTATATTGTCCCCAAGGGGAAATTTGTTCTCACCACACACACTATTAGGTTAGGGTTAGGTTAAGGATTGGGTTAGACTAAAACAATAGCATAATAATATTTTAAAATGAAATTTACAAAGCCATCTGTAACACCCCATTGGATTTATTTTTCAAACAAGATAAATATAGTCAGTATTATATGTAGGCTTTCTGACTGTTTTGATGCGCAGAGCCGGCTATATCTGGCACTGCTATCTTGCACACAGCGTGTTGTTTTCTCATAAGGCGTCCAGAGTTCATTATGCGCTGCTGTGCATGCAATTGAATTATACTGTGGCTTTGTAGCTAAAAAACAAAACATCATGTGGGAACAGCGAAGTCAAACTGACATATCACTTATTTGTTGAGAGGGAAAATGTCTGTTGACTTGTCCCCTACGATGCCGCCCACTTTCTCTCTCTCTCTCTCTCTCTCTCTCTCTCTCTCTCTCTCTCTCTCTCTCTCTCTCTCTCTCTCTCTCTCTCTCTCTCTCCTGTCCCACACACACACACACACACACACACACACACACACACACACACACACACACACACACACACACACAGCCTCACATCGGCATTCTCTCACACACATTAGCACACAGGCGCACAACGCTCTCTCTCTCTCTCTCTCTCTCTCTCTCTCTCTCTCTCTCTCTCTCAGCTGTGCTCGTTAGTGTTGCGCGCGCGCTGAATCCGGTCCCTCAGAGGAACACAGAAGTTAATTCAGCTCCGGAGCTCTGCGCGCGTGGGAGGAACTGGCGAAGTCTTGAGACGTCGGAGGAGCCCGAAATGCCTCCGCGAGCCCGCGGGGATAAGGTATTTAACCGCGCGCCTCATCCTCGCCTATGCAACGGCAGACAGCGCTGACATTTACATATTTTCTTCCTTGTCTTCTCTCGATTTACATCACATACCATTTCTCAAAATAGCAAGTCGATGAAGCCACCGAATTCCTGCTATTATGCCGGTTGAAATAAACCCTTGCCGACATAGGTTAAGTACAGTACATGAAGTAGACTAGAGAGACTTGGACCGTTTCACTTCTGGGTAAGAATGTCTTAGCTGACTTTGTGACATGGATATTTAAATGCAGTTTAATGACATAGCCTTGACATCCTGTGCAATGTGCATTTGTACTTTGATGTTGATTTCAAGTAGGTATTGTTTCTGATATTCTGTGTGATGGACTTCTTTCTTGTTGACTAATCCACCGTCATCATGAAATCGTTTTTCTTCTCAGTTGACAACTTTGCGGCTGAAAGGGGCTTAGCGTGGGATATTGCATTGACGTTTGATATGGGCTAACTGATAATCTAAATATTTGTTTCTCCCTTTTCCCCAGGAATGGCGGCCGCATTATGAAGTGAATGTAAGTGTTCGGGACACAAAACGCAAATGCCCTAATGGCTAATATGGAACTGTTCTACTTTGAGCAACAAAGTCAGGCAGGCTGGAGAGCTTTTCCTCGACACCTGAACAACGTAGAGGGCTGCTGCGGCTTCGAGTCCTCCCTTTCCAAATCGCAACTTGTATTCCAAGGAAGTGACTCTGACGAGGAGACGATATATGGCGCTGAGGAGGAAGTCGAATCAGTACCTTGGACAGCAGCCTCGCTGACCAGCCGCCAACTCTGCGACGTGAGCGGTCTGGATAACCCGCCTGTTAACGGCAAAGGGAGAGACGTTTGCTGTTCATGTGTTTGCGAAGACGAAAATGGACTTGACCTCGGCGATCTACAGCTGGCGGATAAAGACAAATACAACTGCTTATGCGAGAGCAGCACTCCGAGCGATCTTCAGGAGGTCTTAGCGGATTTTTCAGACTTGCCCGAGGATCTCGACTTTGAGGCTCCCGGGGGGAAGTCAACGGATTACGGTTTCATATGTGCAGTCACGTTCTTAGTCACGGGCATCTCGTTAGTGGTCATCTCGTACACCATCCCGCGGGACGTCACCGTCAACCCAGACAGCGTGTCTGCCCGGGAGATGGAACGTCTGGAGCGGGAGAACGCCCGCGTTGGCGCGCACCTGGACCGGTGTGTCATAGCGGGACTGTGTCTACTGACCCTCGGCGGAGTGATACTGTCGACTCTGCTCATGGTCTCAATGTGGAAGGGCGAGATTGCCAGACGTAAGGCGTTTGCGTATTCACTACAGTCGGCGAAACTTTATGGCTCTATGAATTTCCGCTCAGGTGGCGGGACTCCATCTGGATCGTCACCGCGTCTGTCCGTTGACGAGGTGGAGACGGACCTGAACTAACGCCAAAAAAACAGGTCTCTGGATTTTACTCCGGCACAGTGCCAAAAAGCGAGCTTTTATCCTCGCCCAGCTTCAAAAACCCATTGCAACCTTATTTGTACAATCTCTATACCAGCTGTCGTCTCACGGGATGCTGACAGAGCGCAGAGCCAACGGTTTTCTGTCCTTATTTTCGTTTTTGTACTATATGCTCTCTCTCTCTCTCTCTCTCTCTCTCTCTCTCTCTCTCTCTCTCTCTCTCTCTCTCTCTCTCCTTACAGAGTACATCCTGCT
>NC_085876.1:44313244-44318244 GCF_034702125.1 Engraulis encrasicolus
GTTTGTCCCCCTCTGTCGGCATCCCTGCCCAGGGGCATTTCTGACCAGTGAGGGGGCACTACAAGACACAAATGTTACGATTATTATCATAAAGGTGCACTGGTGAAGTGAAGTACCCAGGGGCACCACATTGGCTCATGGCTCATTCCTTTGAAACTCGGATTGTCAGAAACCCAGACCTCCGCCCAGAGGTGATTCTAGGGTAATGTGGGGCCCCAAGCAGAAATTAAAAAGAATGAACATTTGAAACAAAATTGCCACTATCGTAGTAAAGTGTGAGCTGTTATTCACCATATAGGGACTTGGGGGCCCAAGCAGCTGCCTGCCTTGCCTGGTGACAAGATGCGCCTCTGCTTCCGCCTCCCTCATAGCAGGACAGATATTAATGTTGCATTCTTTTGAAACTCGACTGTCGGTAGACCCGAGGTTGTTCTCCCAACAACCGTTGTAAATGTGTTCTATTGCAACAGCTGGGGACAATACAAATATCTGAAAACACTAATTTTAAACGAACTCAGAGTACACCGAAGTGCTCTGAGTTTGTGTTTCGGAACGCCGAGTTAAGTACCTGTTCTTTTGCACTTCCCCGAGGCGGAGGTCTGGGTTTCTGACAACTGAGTTTCAAAAGAATGCACCATTAATATGGTCCTGCTATGAGGAAAATGCCCGGGCTGTTTTTCTGGACCCAGTCCAGTTCAGCACTGTTGTGTGGAGCCGCGGTAATTGCAATGATAGGTCATGGAGTACGCCGTTCATGGAGGTCATAGNTCATGGAGTACNCCCAAATGTGGGGGCTTAGCGTGCTGCGCCATAGCACCCNCGTGAGAGGCTGGTCTATGAGGGAAATGCCCGGGCTGTTTTTTGGGCCCTGTCCAGTCCAGTCCTGTTGTGTGCTGAGGAAGGCAGTGGAGCGCAGTGCAGTATGTGCTATACCGTATAGCATAGCAGCCGTGGTAATTGCAATGATAGAGTACGCTGCCATGACCTTGTCATAATCACAGACTCATGTGTGGAGCATCTGAAGACACATCGCAAAGAAACATGTTTAAAAAGCCAATTACACACATAAATACATACACAAACAGCATTGGCAGTGTGTGTATGTGTGTGTGTGCGTGCGTGCGTGCGTGCGTGCGTGCGTGCGTGCGTGCGTGCGTGCGTGCGTGCGTGCGTGTGTGTGTGCGTGTGTGTGTGTGTGTGTGTGTGTAAGTGTAAGTGTGTGTATGCGTGTGAGGGGGTGGGGGGGTGGGTGGGGGGTTTATAGGCCTACAGTATATCATTCAAGTACAGTCGACAAAATAATGAGATTTAAGATGAGAGTTGAGAAAGACATAAACCAGCTCCTGTAGAGAGCAGTGACAGGACTCCCCTCCATGGAATAGCAGAGGACAGACATTACATAGTCTGCACCAGACTGCAAGCTGCACAGAGCGCATGTAAACCTGCAACAATGGAACAAAAACATCATCAGGATGATGTTCAGTCTTCTTAAACCACAGACAAAGACAAATTACAAAGACTCAGTGGTGTAGTCTACTTTTTTGAGGTGGGCATATATGTATATTTGAGCATTTTTGTGGTGGGTATTTGTGCTATTCTAAATATTGAATTAATCAGTTTTAGGTGGGTATACTGACATCCCTGACATTTTCAGGTGGGTATACATATCATTGTTCTACGTAGACTACACCACTGCAAAGACTGCAGTGCTGTCATCAGAGACAGTAAGTAAAACACGCAAACAAACCTGCAAAAATGCCATTTTATGTCAATCATTAGATTGTAAGAAAGACAATTAAAATGTGTAAACATATAAACATATGAAGTTGTAAAATGCTATTTTAAAATGACGGAAAAGGCTGTTCTTATCAACCCACAGGCAATGAATGAGTTAATAAACAGGGGGAGAGAGCGAGAGAGAGGTAGGTGGAATAGAGAGAGAGAGAGAGAGAGAGAGAGAGAGAGAGAGAGAGAGAGAGAGAGAGAGAGAGAGAGACCGTGTGTGTGTGTGTGCTGGGGAGCTCCTGAGATTTCCTGTGATGGCATTCCAACCATGAAGATCAGAGCAGTGACAAAGCGTCAGAGACAGGAAGTGAGCACAGAAACAATACGTCACTGCATGCCCTTTTACATGTCAACCAGTATAAAAAGGTGTTAAAAAGGGTATAAAACCTGTGTAAAAAAAGAGATACCGCACACTGTCCATTGAACCAGTAAGATATAATACAATGTTTCGGTCATCTGGATGTCGTGGATGACGTGGATGCTGCCCCTTTTTAATGGAATTTACAATGCACTCGGGGAAATCAGTTGCACCCCTCTGTTTGAAGTGTGCCTTTGGAAAATTTCCGTGTGAAGGGGTAGAAAGCCTTTCTCCTTACCCCTTCCCTTCTGTCTGAACGTGAATTGGGATGGCCCTAGCACTTTATGTGAACGCGCAAAACAGAGGGGAAGGGGAAAGGCATTGGGGGGAAATGGGATTCAGCCTAAGTATCCAAGGCAGCAAGTAAAACATGCAAAAACATCATTGTGATGATTTCATTTTCTAACTGTAAAAACTATGCTTTATTAACCACAGGGAGGGAATAATTGAATAAAAACACACAAAACACACACACAAGCACGCACGCATGTATGCATGTACGCACACACGCACACGCACACACACACACACACACACACACACACACACACACACACACACACACACACACACACACACACACACACACACACACACACACACACACACACACACACACACACACACACACACATGCCTTTCCTGTGATGACATTTCAGCCATGGACTAGTGGAGCAAAACCATGTGCTGAACACATCAGAGACAACAAGAATGAGTGAATGAATGAATGAATGAATGAATGAATGAATGAATGAATGAATGAATGAATGAATGAATGAATGAATGCTTTTGTTTGACATTCTCAGTTGAATACATACAAAATGAATAGGCCTACATGGTTAGGTTCCATATAAACCGAACCGCATACTTAAAACAGAATAACACTGTTGTCCTTTGATATTAGGTGATCTTATAAACAAACAAAAAAAAATCAATTATACCACTCATAAGCGTCAGAAACGAAGAAGTGAAACATGTTAACAAACAACCTGCAGGACAGAATCTATGCAGACCAAGCATCAAAGACAGCAAAAAAGTCAAACACTATTAAACCAGTTCAAAAGAAAGAAGTATACCGATATCTGACTTTTTGCTCGTTTGAACGAACACGCGTTTCGCCTCTGTGCGTCATCAGATTTGCTCAGTTAAAAAGAAAGAAGTATACCGCACACTTATCTGACTTTTTGCTCGTTTGAGCGAACACGTGTTTCTTTGGAAGTCATCAGATTAGCTTAGCCTGAGCAAACCTGATGACGCACTGAGGCGAAGCTCATGTTGGTTGAGCGTATTGGTTGGATGTTATCACAAACCAACTGAGGGGTTTGACCATACAAGCATTTGTCAACTAAGGTGACCAGGGCCGCTGACAGATTTTGCCGGGCCCGGGACAAAACCATCTGAAAAGGCCCCCTTTTCAATACATACAATGTAATTCGGTCCCAATTCTAGGGCCCTCCTTACTCCGGGTGGTGACAACTGACCCCTTTGTCCCCCCTTGGCGGTGGACCTGAAGGTGACATTAGATATAGGGCTATGTAGTTATGGAAGCTTAGCATGTTCAGGTACCGCTGATCGTTACCAGGGCCGCTGACAGCTTCGGCAGGGCCCAGGACAAAGTCATCTGAAAGGGCCCCCTACTCAACATATACAATGTAATGGGGACCTACATTATTTTACGCCCCTTATCACCTTGGGCCTTGGACAACATACCCCTCTTTCCCCCCCTGTCGTTGGGCCTGATAGTTACAGTGATGGGCTCTTATGAAAGTCCACCTGGGAAACTCCCACTCCCATTGTCATTGTGATTAGAGATGGGATTTATGGCTCTTTGACTGATGATTATCTTCATGCTTCTAAAGACCGTTTCTGACACTCTTTAAGGCAGACAATTGTGTTTTTTTCCCCAAATTTGAGTACTCACGTGAAGGTCACATGCTTAAAATAAATGAAAAATGAACGACTAACCGGTTAAGTGGCTCCCCCATCATTCACTTCTGGGAGCCGTTCAAAAGAACCGTCTCGTTCACGAACGACACATCTCTAATTGTGATGCAGCACTTCACAGCACACAAGTGTTCACTGCACACTGCACACAACGAAATTGCATTTTATGCCTCACCCGTGCAAGGGGGCAGCCCCTAATAGCGCCCCAAGGGAGCAGTGCGGCGGAATGGTACCATGCTCTGGGTACCTCAGTCATGGAGGAGGATGGGAGAGAGCACTGGTTAATTACTCCCCCCACTAACCTGGCGAGTCGGGAGTCGAACCGGCAACCTTTGGGCTACAAGTCTGACGCCCTAAACGCTCACCAATGTGACTGCCCACTGCTTACCCGTGACTGCCCATCGCTTACCTTATGGACCGCTTACCTAGAATTTTTAATGCACACTTGCAGAGTCTCTCCAGAGGTTTAACTGCTGAGACACTGGCCTGTGACCATGCTGTTACACAATACCCAATGTGTGAGAAAATCATGGAGTGGAGATATATTTTGTATGGCAGCATAAAATGCAAATGCCGATGCAAAGCATACTGTATGCTATGCATGGTGGTCATATTTTTTATTTGAAGAATTGCATCACGACGTAAGCCTAATGTTTGTGGAAAATGGGTCCCAAGACTATTTCAGCTAAGAACCACTGATTCAAATAATAGCCTACAAGCATAGCTGAAATATGACCACAGACATTATAAAGACCTCAGGCATCCGAGACAAGCATACAAAACGTGTGAACAAAACAAACCACAACAGCTATTACACTGACCAAGCAAACATCATTATAAACCCCTGGAAATGTAACCTGTTGAACCACAAATCCAAATGGAAAAGTCCACCCTTTTTTTTGATTTCCACATA
>NC_085876.1:44323244-44325744 GCF_034702125.1 Engraulis encrasicolus
GACTTGTAGAGAACATACATTAAGAGGAGGTATTTTGTTGTGCTTTTTCTAAAAGTCCTTTATAGCGTTCTGACATAGTAATAGTAGCATTTGAACTTCGCAACAAATTTGCCATTTCCCTTGTTTGTTTCGCTGTTCTTGGCTGCAGCAGAACAGCAGAAACATTGCTCTACTGCCAGGTTTGGGTTAGGGATGGTTTTGGTCAGGGCACAGCAGAGCATTTTCTCATTTAGCAACAGAAATTTGGTGAAACTGAAGGAAAACTGTGTGAACTTCGTCACATAAAAGTGCTTTCCTGTGGTGGTGAGGACCACAATATAGCCTCTTACTGCAGATGGGGTTGCCAGCGGGTCCATTCACTATTTCCTGAAAATACTCAACTACACTCTCAGAAATAAAGGTACAGGACTCGTCGCTGTGTCAGTACCCTCATGGGGTGTACCATTACGTCGCTTGGGTGGTACCTCAAAAAAGAGGTGACAGATGCACATTGGTCGACATTGCAAGAAACTGAACGCACCTTTTTTTGGGGTACCAATGAAGCGACACAATGGTACTCCCCTTGAGGGTACTGCCACGGCGACGAGTTCTGTACCTTTATTTCTGAGTGTGTAAATCATAACAACATTGCTATGACAGCACCGAAAGCCTTAAGTAACAAATTAAGACATAGCCATTACAATCTTGGTGACAGTAAGGTTATAACATAGGCTCTGCGCTAAGGGGTTAACTTGCAAAGGCGTCGCATCTCAAGGCAAAATGCACTGGCATGAGAGATAGGCCTACTGTACATACGCCTATGCATGATGCCAGTCTGGAGGACTGAGCCAGTCAAAAAGACAGCGAGAGGCATGTTTTAAACATTTGGTAATATGTGATATACACGGATTGAGTGGGAGAGAGGAGACAGGACGAGAGAGAGAAAGAGAGTCTGCGAAAGAGAGACAGAGAGGAAGAGCTCTTTTCCAAAATGAGATATAGTAGTTTGATGAGATATAAATGAGATATAGTTGTTTGAATTGCTTGAAGAAGGTCAGTAGACCGAAAAGTTGCATTAAACCATGCAAATGTGAACAGTGTGCGGGAGCTCTCTTTGCTTTAACGTTGGTGACTTACGGGTTCCACTCCTACGCACCTGACCAAGGAGGTGTGCAAGAATTCTTCACTTACCAAAATGAGATATATCCATTTTATAGAATGTTGGGAAATTTACATTTTTGTATTGGGCATTCCATTGAATTGCATTGCAAAATGCATTTTTATAGAGGTTTAAAAAGTATGTTCTCAAAACATTTAAATGGCAAGAATTCACACATAGATGATAGGACTTCTGAACAGTCAATTCCAATGTTAAAATGCAAAAAGTCAAAAATGGTGGATATAGCGTTGTGGAAAAGAGCTTTTCTGAGGGAGGTTTTGGAAATCAGCATGCTAAAACACACAGTAGTGCGCATCCAGTGATAAACACGGTCAGACAAGGAAAATACACTGCTGTCAAGCTCACACACAAACACTCCCTGACAAGTGAGGAGAGAGAGAGAGAGAGAGAGAGAGAGAGGGAGGGGGGAGAGAGGAAGGGGGGAGAGAGAGAGAGAGAGAGAGAGGGGGGGGGAGAGAGAGAGAGACAGAGAGAGAGAGAGAGAGAGAGAGAGAGAGAGAGACAGAGAGAGAGAGAGCAAGAGCGAGAGAGAGAGAGCAATGGTCAGGAAGAGATTGGCATGAAAAAGACAGACTCATGGTGGGAGAGAGAGAGAGGGAGAGAGAGAGAGCGAGAGAGAATGAAGAATGAAAAAAACAATAAGACACACAAAAAAACAGAAAAGGCAGACCTAGAGAGAATAAGAGTACAAAATAGAAAAAGTCCACAGGGTTTCATCAGCCAAATATTGTCATGATTGTCACAGTCGAGGAACAACAGCTGTCCGGTGGAATTACCTTAAAATATCTCAAGAGTCTCGAGGAAATACAGGAGAGAGATGGAGAGAGTGAGAGAGAGAGAGGGGAGAGAGATAGAGAGAGGCAGACAGACATAAAGACAAGTGGAGGAAAGCAGACTGAATACACACATTCAGAGAGAGAGAGAGAGAGAGAGAGAGAGAGAGAGAGAGAGAGGCAGACAGGCAGACACAGAGAGAGAAATGGAAGACAGCAGACACGCATGCTGAGAAGTGGAAGAAAGCAGACTGAATACACACATGCAGAGAGGGAGAGAGAGAGACAGACAGACAGACAGACAGACAGACAGACAGACAGACAGACAGACAGACAGACAGACAGACAGACAGACAGACAGACAGACAGACAGACAGAGAGAGACAGAGAGTGGGGGGCATTGTTAGACTGCAGGATTGATCCCAATCAAAAAGCCAGAACCTCGTTAAATTCTACCATGCAGACTCGCCTCACCGGCCTACTTGCGTGCTGTTTTTCACAGTTGAAACGGCGAGGGAATAAAACATAAAAATTTGTGACCAGTTAAATCCTCACTATTTAAATGTTA
>NC_085876.1:44330744-44335744 GCF_034702125.1 Engraulis encrasicolus
ATGTTCAGCGCCCGCACCTGACAACTGAATTGACACCTCTGTTTCCTGCGAAAACTAATTTTTAGATATTTTATTCCATTTACAATTCGTCTTTGGTCAAATATAGAATTAATGTTTAATGTAGCACTTACAATTTGTTTGGCTATGCATTTATTAGTTAAATGTTTTAGTCTTCTTATTCAACTTGGGCTATATATATTTAAAATGAAACCCTTAAAATGCGCGACCACCTGTGGATCTGTTGGCGCCACCAGTGGTCCCCGGACCACACTTTGGGAAACACTGCAATAGAGGGAGAGCAACCATGTGCAGAGGCGCATATTGTCACCAGGCTAGGCAGGCAGCCGCTTGGGGCCCCCAAGCCTCCACATGGTGAAAAACAGCTCAAAGTTTAACTATAATAGTGGCAATTTGGGTCGAATGCTAATTTCTTTGGGTTTTTGCTAATCGCCTCTGACCATGAGGGATAGTCAGGGCCGGATTACATAAGATGAACCAAGGGCCCCTAGGCTACAGGCTGCTGTGGGCCCCCCCTGGAAGGCGAACTTCATGACGAAATTAGCATATAACAACCTGTGGAGCTGTTCAAGCTGTGCAGAGTAGAATTAACAAAATGTCATTATTCAAATATAAAGCCGGAATGAAGGAAGGGAAATTCTGTTCTTCGCTTCCTTCATTCATCTATGTTTTATGTGGAATGCAGCACCCAGTTACGTAAATGCACGTTTTTGTAAAAAACGAAAGTTCGAGAGAAGCGTAATGAAATTTGGCATGCCTAATTTACCACCTCCATTCTGTTCTCCACTCAACTGTCATTCGCCTGAATTCAGCGCGAAAAGATAGGCACGCCTATTTAACCAGCTGCATCTCATTCTCCGCTCTGCCGTCATTCGGTGGAATTTCAGTGCACAGAAATTTGGAACGCCCCTTAATTAACTATCCAGCATTTATTCTCCACTCACCTGTCTCCAGTCAGAAATGTTCTTTCTCGCTCGTACCCACCACCTCCCCTTTCGCCTCCCTTCTGCCGCTGTTCGATCGATTCGTCAGGTGTCTTGCAATACGCCATGTACTCTCTCAGCTTCTCGAGTGCAGTGGTCCCTGCGGACCCTATGAAGCACTTCGATGATCAGTCCATTGTTTTCTTCCAGTTCACCTCGCTCCATTGCCCTCCAACCATCATCTGCCGTGGGGTGTCCGCTCAGAGTTCACACATATCTGATGCAGATACTGCCCGAGCTCTCAGTGGCGCCCCATACTCCCGAGCTTGAGAATGTTTGCTGCATAGACATTTCTCGGCTGTGGCAGTACTTCAGTACCACGGCCAGCGATCTTGCCCAATACGCCACGTAAATTCTCAGCTTCTTGAGTGCAGTGGTCCCTGCAAACCCCGTGAAGCACTTTGATGATCAGTCCACCGCGTGGACAGCACGATCACAAGAAGTCCGTTCTCCAGCGAGAACGAAGATGTATGCATACATGCTTAATCCGAATTTCAGAGAGTGAAATATAGAAAAAACATGAGGATGGCCCTGCTGTGGCCTAACTGTAGTGCGCTGGGTTACTTCGCTGGTGAAACAGGTTCGATTCCGCCCTGGTTCATTAGCTGATCATTCCCCGTCTCTCTTTCCCCTCTCAATTCCTGTCTCTCCTCCACTGTCCTGTCAAATATAAAGGTACAAAAGCTCTAAAAAAACATATTTAAAAAAAACGGTGAGGATTTTGGGTGACAGTGTGAACGCGTCTCCTCCACTTTCCACATATAAAAGTGGTCCGGTCCCCATTTGGCTTGCCTCACCTGTCACCACCGGGCTTCTCTGCATTCATCACCTGTTGTATTCACCTCTCTTCACTTTTTTATTCCTTTTTCACTATTTTATATGCTGCTTTCCATTCCTGCTCCATTCCTCTCACTCCTCTTTTCTTTCTCTTCCTACAGGTACTCCCTTCTTACTTCCATTCCAGTTCTTCTCCTCTCTTCTCCCTCTTCTTCCAGTGTCTTTTCTCCTTTTTTGCATTCCTGTCACCCTCGTTCCACTCTTCCCATATCACGTTATTTCCTCCTCCCTCCTCTCCCTGTTTTCATCTCCACTCATCTCCCCTTCTTTCCCCTTCTCTCCTCTCCTTCTCTCCTCCCCTCTCCTTTCCTCTCCTCTCCTCTCCTCTCCTCTCCTCTCCTCTTCCTTGCTCCCCCTCCACAATTCTACATCTTCTTTCAGTCCAGTTTTAGCCATTGCCGCCCAGACAGAAAGCCAAAGACAGAAACAGTCCCTCTCACACACACACACACACACACACACACACACACACACACACACACACACACACACACACACACACACACACACACACACACACACACACAGTTTTAGAGAGAGAGAGAGAGAGAGAGAGAGAGAGAGAGAGAGAGAGAGAGAGAGAGAGAGAGAGAGAGAGAGAGAGAGAGAGAGCATAACCATAGAAACAAGAAGTCATTTGGTTGCTAAGGACCAGAAAAACAAAAGCACTGAAAAAAACACCACCATTCCATTCCATTCCATTCCATCTTGATTTCCAGTAAGTTAATCTGGTTTGACGGTAAGAAATAACTGAAGTAGTAGGGGGCTATACCAGAGACAGTCCATTGTGAAGAGGTGGCCAGCTTTTAGAATTACAGTAAAATAATCTTTGGCTATACAGGAAGTGCCTAGCCTACCAAGTGCACATTATCTACATGCTTTTACCTCCAGACGCACACTGGCTGCAAGGTCCACACACAAATTGGAGACTGCACTTCAGCAAGGCCAAGTAAGTAACCCCCCATGCTACTGCCTCTAAATAGAGGAGCAATATAATAAGCATCCTGATGGGGCCACTCTGTCTAAAGAGGTTCCATATGATGTGGCTTTATACATGACAGACCACCTTATCGGCCTAGGGCTGTTCTGGCGGGGGAGAAATAGGGCCCAGGCACTTTTGGGCGAAAGGCCCCCACCCATAATTAGCAGCGCAGAATTGACTGACCAGTGGGCCCTGCACCCTCGTGGGGCCCTATTTTCAGAAATGTAAAAAAAATAAATATTTTTTAAAACATTTCTGATAAAAAAAAAATATATATATTTTAAAACTAAATATTTTTTAAAACATTTCTGTTAAAAAAATAAATATTTTTTAAAACATTTCTGATAATAGGGGCCCATGAGGGTGTGGGGCCCACTTTTTTTTAACATTTCTGAAAATAGGGGCCCACGAGGGTGCACATTTCTGAAAATAGGGGCCCACGAGGGTGCNGGGCCCACTGGGAAATACCCGCTACACCAGATGGCCAGTCCAGCCCTGGGCCTTCCAAACCCCAATGGCATCAAATGGATGGCAGTTACTTATGAGAAAGACCGTGTTCAGTAACTGGTTGATTGTGGAGATTGTTGTAAGTGCAGAGGTTCTGATAACCACCAGGCCTGGACTGGTAATCTGACATGGGATTTCCTCAGGGGATGATGCTGCTGGGTTTTTTGTATATCTTATAGACTGACCCACCATTTAGAGGGTGCCATGCAAAAGTGCCATTTTGTAACCATTGTTTAACCCTTGTATAACCAGGAAAAGTCTGTGTAAAGAATGTTTAATCCCAGTCCAGTCCTGATAATCACACAGCTTGTCCACATGCCAGCCTCGTAAAGAGAAACATTTAGTTGATTGATATATAAACATTTTATAGAAAGGTGACTTTGTGTTAAATAGATTAATTTAACATTTCAAAAATATACCTAATTTGAACATTTCGCAATACAATGTATGAGGACCCAATTCTGGGCCCCCTTCCCCGTGTTTCTCTCTCTTCACTCATTTCCTGGCTCTTCTCCACTGTCCTGTCAGAAATAATTGCAAAAAAGCCTTAAAAAGTATATTTTTTAGAAAGAGGTCACGATTTTGAGGTCCGCTATAGCCTACTGTAGCTATCTGCCCAAAACTGCTGTGTCATCAGCTAAAACGGTGGTGGTGTTGATGACGATGAAAAGCACACAAAAAAGAGAGAGAGAGGATAAACTGAGGCGTTTCCATGTGCCTCGTGCTGTAGCTGGCTCAGCCTCATAACTACAGGTGCAATAATTCTGGGCAGAATGTATAATTTAGTTGCGGAGGGCTATGTGTGACATTAATCTTTGTGGCGGGACAGCTTTACTCACCTCGCTACAGATTTATATGGTAATTACACGCCATGGAGGTGCGGCACACACAGCGCTGGCTCTGCTGTCGCTGTTCCTCGTCCTCATCACATAGCCTACCGATAGCAATCCACCACACACACACCGAGAAAAATGAAAAGTTTCCATTTTGTATTGATCCTTCTGTTTTTGCACAGAGCACACTGCGCTGTCGCTAGCTGACAAGTCCCAGGGGTTTTTATTCACCCACAAGGCCTACTTTGAGTTCAGAAGCTAAAACACCATGACAACTGTGCTGGCTTGTTTGTGACCAAAAAAAACCCTTGTGTTTGTCTCCTGTGGGGAGCCTGAACCAAACAAAAGGAAACCTTTTCCTGAGGTAAAACAAAAAGTTTTTTCTCGTCTTGTTCTGTAATTACCGTACTCCTCAACTCCTGCCTTCATTTGTCACAGAGTTCCTGCACTGAACACTGAGCACTGAACTGCTGAAGAGCAGTGAGCAAGTAAAGTAAAAAAAAAGTTTTCTAATGATCGTAATACATATCAGTTGGCCTACTTTTTTGTCACTGATGGCGCATCGCACAACATAGGCAGGTGTGTGTGTGTGTGTGTGTGTGTGTGTGTGTGTGTGTGTGTGTGTGTGTGCGTGTGCGTGTGCGTGTGCGTGTGCGTGTGCGTGTGCGTGTGTGTGTGTGTGTGTGTGTGTCCGTGTGTGTGTCTCCGTGTGTGCATGTGTCTCTGTTTACCCTAGTTCCTGCAGCAGCCAGATGGATTGTGTGTTAAAACTTTCCAGGGAACTGCACCCACAGATCTATTTTTATGTAAATCTTCCCGACATGAAAGTCAGATGTTTGT
>NC_085876.1:44340744-44348244 GCF_034702125.1 Engraulis encrasicolus
CATTTCTCCAGGAACTGTAACCAACCCCCTGAAAAATCATAACTACAAGTCACTTTGGATCAGTGGTGTAGTCTACGTAGAACGTAGGTATACGGAATATACCCACTTATAAATTTTAGGGGCTTCAGTATACCCACTTAAAATTGATTGATCCATTATTTAGAATAGCATAAATATATACAGTATACCCACTTCAAAAATTACTCGAATATACAGTATACCCACTTCAAAAATGTAGACTACACCGCTGCTTTGGATGAAAAGTGTCAGCTTAGTGTTATCAGGGGCCAGATTAATGCACAGGCTTGACATAGCTGCAGCCTGGGATTTCCCCTGGGATCAATAAATGATACTCTACTCTACTCTTCTCTACTCTATTCTACACTCTAGGGGCCCCCACCTGCCAGGGGGCACCTGATTAGACAAAAGTGAAAATGGAAGAATTGTGATAAGATAAATAAAAACTCATCTGTCATGTTGAGTGCAGTTGGTAGACGGGGTACCCATAATTCCTAGCTCCTAATTATGACACTGTCTTTGCAAATTTTTCACGAAATATGCCTTCTGGGGGGACCCACAGCAACCTGTAGCCTAGGGGCCCCTGGCCATCTTAACCCGTTAAGATATGGTGTTATAAATTTGCTGTTACCAGAATGGCAATGACCAAATCGTACTGCAGTACTAAAGGCCCTGTGTTATAGAATAGCATTGTAACACTATTGTACTTGACTATTACAGTGTACCACTGGAGGTACGGCGTGCATTAAGGGGCTACTCTGGCCCTGAGTGTAATGTAATGTAAAATAATGTAAAAGCAAGGGCCGTTCTTTCTCCTGCATTGAAGAATATTGGATAAAACAGCTTTACCCCGCTTACAATAACAACAGCAGCATTGGGACACTCTAGTGGTGACAAGCAAGGTCTCATTTAATTATTCAGCATGAAAAAGCGTATTTGCTCCTTCGCTCGCGATGAGCGCTTTAGGTGATTGCTGAAGGTTTTATTTGGATAATCAGCGATGCGCAGTGGAAGTATGTTGATGAGGATGTCACTTTGCTGTAGGCTACATGTTTTGGCAACACAACTCTAAACTCCTCCTCCTCCTCCTCCTCCTCCTCCGCCTCTTCCTCTCCATCCCCCTTCATGTGCTATAGGCTACATATTTTGGCAACCCAACTCCCTGCTCAAAGCCTTCTTCTCCTCCTCCTCCATCTCCTCCTCCTCCTGCTCTGCCTCTTCATCCCCCTTCCTCCTCTTCCTCCACCTCCTCCTCATTCTCCTATTCCTCTTCTTCCTCCCACTCCTCACCCGATCTTCCTCCTCCTGAGCCTCCTTTTCTTCATCTCCCTCCTCCCCATCCCCCTCTTCTTCCTCTTCGTCATCATCCTCATCTCCTCCTCCTTCTCCTCCTCATCTGCCTCTTCCTCCACCTCCTCCCTATTCTCCTATTCCTCCTCTTCCTCCCACTCCTCACCCTATCCTCTTTCTGAGCCTCCTTTTCCTCATCTCCCTCCTCCCCATCCCCCTCTTCTTCCTCGCCGTCATCATCTTCATCCTATCTGTTCTTCATTTTTCTCCACCGCGTTCCCTTCTTCTATGTCCTCCTCCCCCCTCCTCCTTTCTACATTTTCCTTCTTCTCACCTCTTCTTTATCCTCCTCATCTTCTTCCTGAAGCAACATCCACCTCTATTTTCTCACCCTCATCCTCCATTTCTTCCTTTTCTTCATCCACCTCCTGCTCCTCACCCCTCTCTTCTTCTTCCTGAAGGAACATCCACCACCTCCTCTTCCACCTCCTCCACCTCCTCCTCTACCTTTTCTCCATCTTCCCTCTTCTCGCCCCTCTGCTTTCTCCTCCTCCTCCTCCTCCTCCTCCATCTACCTTCTTCTCACCCCCTCTGCTTTCTCCTCCTCCTCCATCTACCTTCTTCTCACCCCCTCTGCTTTCTCCTCCTCCTCCTCCTCCTCCTCCATCTACCTTCTTCTCACCCCCTCTGCTTTCTCCTCCTCCTCCTCCTCCTCCTCCTCCTCCTCCTCCTCCTCCTCCTCCATCTACCTTCTTCTCACCCCCTCTGCTTTCTACTCCTCCTCCTCCTCCTCCTCCTCCTCCTCCTCCTCCTCCTCCTCCTCCTCCTCCATCTACCTTCTTCTCACCCCCTCTGCTTTCTCCTCCTCCTCCTCCTCCTCCTCCTCCTCTTCCTCCTCCTCCTCCTCCTCCTCCTCTTCTTCCTCCTCTTCTTCCTCCTCCTCTTCCTCCTCCTCTTCCTCCTCTTTCTCCTCCTCCTCCTCCTCCTCCTCCTCCTCCTCCTCCTCCTCCATCTACCTTCTTCTCACCCCCTCTGCTTTCTCCTTCTCTTCCTAAAGGAACACCCACCTACTCTTCTTCCTCCTTTTCTTGTTCCTGAAGCAACATCAACTCCTCCTCCTTCTCCTCCCTATCATTTTCCTATTCTTCCTCCTTCTCACCTCCTCTTCCTTCTACCCGCCTCAGGCCCCCATCCACTTTTTCTTCATCTCTTATCTTCTTCCTCCTCCTCCTTCTCCTCCTTCTCCTCCCTATCATTTTCCTTTTCTTCCTCCTTCTCACCTCCTCTTCCTTCTACCCGCCTCAGGCCCCCATCCACTTTTTCTTCATCTTTTATCTTCTTCCTCGTCCTCGTCCTCCTCCTCCTCCATCTCATTTCCCTATTCTTCCTCCTCCTCCTTCTCCTCCCTATCATTTCCCTATTCTTCCTCCTTCTCGCCTCCTCTGTCTTCTAACCCCCTCGGGCCCCCATCCACTTTTTCTTCATCTTCCATCATCTTTCCTCTTCCTCCTCCTCTACTTCTCCCTTCCTCCTCCTCCTCCTCCTCTACTTCCCCCTTCCTCTACTTCCTGAAACAGCATCAAGGGAGACAGCGATATCCTTGTTCTCCTCTTCCTCTTTTCCTCCTCTTCATCCTCCTCCTCCTCTTCCTCCTCTTCCTCCTCCTCCTCACCTTCCTCCTCCTCCTCCTCACCTTCCTCCTCCTCCTCGTCCTCTTCCTCCTCCTCTACTTCCCCCTTCCTCCTCCTCCTCACCTTCCTCCTCCTCCTCCTCCTCCTCCTCCTCCACTTCCTGAAACAGCATCAAGGGAGACAGCGATATCCTTGTTCTCCTCCTCCTCTTCTCCTCCTCCTCCTCTTCCTCCTCTTCCTCCTCCTCCTCACCTTCCTCCTCCTCCTCCTCACCTTCCTCCTCCTCCTCCTCCTCCTCTACTTCCTGAAACAGCATCAAGGGAGACAGCGATATCCTAGCTGTCTGTTGCTCTTTCTCCTCCTCCTCTTCCTCCTCCTCCTCTTCCTCCTCCTCCGCCTCCTCCACTTCCTGAAACAGCATCAAGGGAGACAACAGCGATATCCTAGTTGTCTGTTACTCTTTCATTTGCAAACAAGGATCCTCCCGAGCGCCTGCCACACACACACACACACACACACACACACACACACACACACACACACACACACACACACACACACACACACACACACACACACACACACACACACACACACACACACACACACACACACACACACACACACACACACACACACACACACACAAGAACAACAGCATCAACAACTACAAAAACAGACACAGTGCTAAATCCGGAACACACAGCACAGCACAGAGCAGCGCAGCGGAGACCATTAACCGAGTTAAATTCAGGATGTCTACGTATACAGTACAAGCAAACGAGAGAGAGAGTCAAGCACGAGCGAGAAATTCCCAACCCTCCCCTCCAGTTATTTACAGCCTCGTCTGGGTACACGGAATAACATGCCGCATGACAGATCCTACACAAGATGACAAGGACTTGAAACTAAATGACAACGACAAGGGCCTGTTAAAAAATCAACCTCCAGAGGCTGTGTCTGTACTCGGTGCAGGGCTGGGCTGGGACCACAATTCGGTCCAGGCATTTTTGGCATAGAGTTCCTCACCTCCACCCCGTACTATGGTACACTACAACTTTGTTCACTACAAACTTTGTTTGTTTGTGGGCTCAGCCCACTGTACGTATATTAACCTCTTAGTGCAGAGTCTATGTTACAACCTTACTTGTCATCAAAATTGTAATGGCTATGTCTTAATATGTTACTTAAGGCTCTCTGTAATGTCATAGCAATGTTGTTATGATGTAGTTGAGTATTTCCAGCAAATAGTGAATAGGCCCTCCGGCGACCCCATCTGCAGTAAGAGGCCACGGATGCACCGATGGCCAGTTTAATTTGTTGTGTGGTCGTAAGGGATTTTTTTTTTTTTAAGATGTTTTTATGGGTTTTTTGGGCCTTTATTTCGCCCCCTGTAAGAGATTTTTTTTAACAAACAAAAAAACAAAAGCCCCGGCCCCCGATGTCTGTCAGCCCACCGAGTAAATGCCCTGCATGCCCAATTACCAGTCCAGCCCTGACTCCCTGCAAGCGGTGGAGCCTTAGCCGTCTCCATCTACGGAGGAGTATTTCTGAGGAGCTGATGAAGGAGGGAGGGAGGGAAGGGGGATATTTTTAGGGGCGGCGTAATGCAAGGTAACAGATGGAGGAGCCGCGCGTGTGTAATAGCATTATTTTACAATATCTTCTCCCATAGCCGAGGCAACGTTGATGTGTTTCTTCAGGGGGAACCAATACGGAACATATGAGGCACTATATCTTTCCACAGGGGTGTTGTTACACTACAGGGGGATTAAGTGTGACTGAGTTACCAGGACCCCATGGGGGGCACCACACAGCGTCTAATTCAGTGTCTCTCAACTGGTGGGTCGCGACCCAAAAGTGGGTCGCGGAAGGGTCATGGGTGGGTCGCGGAGCCTTGGTGTACAAAAAACGTAATTCCAAAAAAAAAAAAAAAAACTTTTCCTGCAGCAATTTACAACTTTTATTTTGATAGGCTACTGAACTCCGTGTCATCTGTTGTCATAGATACAATCTGAATGTTTATGCGAGATAGATAGCGTGCAACCAGTCATTCGAGTCTTGGTTACATTTTGAGAATTGCATTGAATTGACTTGAACGCTAAAAAAATGGGTCGCGACCGAATGAGAGTCCCAAGAGGGTCCCAAGACTATTCCAGTTGAGAACCACTGGTCTAATTTATGTAGATATATCGGGGGATGGGGGTGGGACTATATCTTTCCACAGGGGTGTTGTTACAGTACAGTGGGGTAAAGTGTGACTGAGTTACCCAGGCCCCCATGTAGGCTATATAGGGGGCACCACACAGTGTCTGTTATATATCGCTTGGAACCCAGAGTACCGGTGAATTGAAAAGATGTATGGAGAATCTGGATTATTGGAAGCAACGATGGAAGGCTCGTCTGAGGACGACCTAGAGAGAGGGGGGGCGGGGTGTCCATTGGAGCTGATTGTATATAGGGCCCCATGTACATACAGGTAGGGGCAGGGGCGCTGATACACATTTTGGGCCCCATGAAAGATTCAAATTTTGGGCCCCCAAAATGGCAAATTATGTTATCAGCATCCTTCCAGGGCCCAGTCAGAGCTGTTGGGCCCTTGGAATCTGTAACACCTTAACCCCCCCCCCCCCCCTCCCCCCCCCCCCTCGCAGCACCCATGGGTAGGGGGCCCACACAGTGTCTGTTATTTAGAGTTATATATCGCTGGGGGGGGGGGGGGGCGTCCATTGGAGCTGATTGTATATAGGGCCCCATGTACATACAGGTAGGGGGCCCACGCAGTGTCTGTTATTTAGAGTTATATATCGCTGGGGGGGGGGGTCCATTGGATCTGATTGTATATAGGGCCCCATGTATATACATGTAGGGGGCCCACACAGTGTCTGTTGTTTAGAGTTATATATCGCCGGGGGGGGGGTTCCATTAGAGCTGAGTGTATATAGGGCCCACAATTTGCTGCTACGCCCCTGTCTCTCCAGTCAAGACAGAGGAGGTGAAATGGGATGGGGCTGGGGACACATGATGGGGGTCGGTCACAGTCAGTCTATATGACAGTGTTAACCCATTGATGCCTAAGGCACCTGCGGAAAAAGGTTGCTGAATGCCTAAGCCCTTTTAAACGAAAAGTTTCCCTCAGCCTATAAAGACCTAAATATCTCAGCCTCTGAAGCAGATAAAAACAATGAGTTGCATTTAAACGCCAAGACCCCCATCTTGCATTAGAATGAGTTCATTCAATAAATGATTAAATTGTCTCAAATCTCATGAGCCTGAATGTTGCGTCATGCAGCTCCAGGCACCAGGGCCAATCTTGTGCCACGCAACATGCAGCATCAATGGGTTAACCAAATTAATTCAATCTGACTAGAACTACACAGTTAAATGCAGTGTTAAATGCAGCGTTATTACAACACTATTCTGTGAACATATCTCATTTGAGTGTAGTGTTAAATTTAACTCTGAGTGTTGAATTAACACTGCGTACCCATACATGTTTTAAAACACTTCTCTGCTCTCTTAGTGTTAATTCAAGCCTGAAAGAGTTGACACTAAATCGATTGGCATTGGCACCATTTATTCTATCCTCAGTCAGAGCAGTGTGTTGAATGGACACCACATTTTTTACTGTCTATCAGCACAATTTACTGTGGCCTTGTTGCTTACGGTGCAGCTCCATAAGATGTATGTGTGTGTGTGTGTGTGCGTGCGCGTGTGCCCTCCACATGAAAGACGACAACTCAATAAGATACCTGGCACTGTCAGGAGGCAGTTTGAAGGCTATGAGCATGGCCGTAACTACCATTGAGGTCATGTCCTCTGTATTTTTTTTTTTTTGATGAAAATCGATACATGATCAACAATGATACATTTGGTCTGTATATGCCACCCCCATTTATCCTTAAGGCAGTGATTAATGGAAATTGACTGAGGTGTTTGAAGCATTCTAAATGTACAGTATGCAGTACAGCACGCAGTATTTGACCTCGGTATTTGAAAATGTCTGGTTACGGCCCTGGCTATGAATATTCTATTCTAATGCTATTGCTTCTATAAATCTGCAATCTTTCAGGCGGGCTCACAAGATTTTCCTTCCGCGGTGCCCCTGATTGCATGCTTGGTTATAAACTCTGCATATCAGTGCTAAAAACACCACAGATTGGCCTTTTAATTTGCATGTTTTTTAATTGAATTTGCTTCCATTTTTAATCTCTTTATTTTTTAATTTGCCTGATAGGCCCGTTTGACTGATGATGAAATGTCGGCGTTTACCATTTTAGTGCTCAAGCTGTACATGAAATGTGAATAATATGCAGGCAGGCAGCCCCCCAGGGAGCTGTGTGTTTTGGCTCGTGTAATTTGTGTTTAACACAAATAAGCTAAAAACGGGGGGAGTGGAGTTGAGTTGCTGCAAATGACTATGCATTGCGGGCATGATGATACACTTCTAAAATAAACATGAATGCTGCTGAGTTTGTAAAAAAAATGGAAAAGAGAGAGAGAGAGAGGGAGGGAGAGAGAGAGAGAGAGAGAGAGAGAGAGAGAGAGAGAGAGAGGGAGA
>NC_085876.1:44353244-44355744 GCF_034702125.1 Engraulis encrasicolus
CGTGTCTGTGTGGTTGGATGTGTGACTGCCTGCGTGATTGACGCTGCTATTATGATCTCTCTATCTCCCGAATATTTTATTTAATCATTTACTCAGTAGCCTTGTCCATCATCAAGTCGGCTTTTCTAATCAGCTTGCCAAAACAATGAAAAGAGTGCCGAAACTCACATTAAACAGCACATCTAATCACTCTCCGGTATGTCTCCGTGCCGGTAGTAAACCAAAGACTTTTTTTAAATCTAGAAAGATCCTTACAGTTTAAATGACAGCATGGCGATGGACAGAGAGAGAGAGAGAGAGAGAGAGAGAGAGAGAGAGAGAGAGAGAGAGAGAGAGAGAGAGAGAGAGAGAGAGAGAAGTCGTGTGTGCGCATCGTGCACCAGCCCCACTTGCAGAGGGATATGGAGCAGTGGTGTAGTCTACATAGAACGCAGGTATACAGAGTATACCCACTTCTAAATTTTAGGGACTTCAGTATACCCACTTAAAATTGATTGATCCATTGTTTAGAATAGCATAAATATATACAGTATACCGACTTCAAAAAATGCTCGAATATACAGTATACCCACTTCAAAAAAGTAGACTACACCACTGATTTTGATTTTTTTTTTTTAAGTTAGGGGGGGCCCTTGGCATATTTTTGCTAAGGGACTCACAGAGGTCAGAACCGGCTCTGGTGCAGGGCCCACCAGGGCCCGCGATGATGCCAGCTTCTGCACGAGGACGGCCACTAGCCAGGCTGCTCCCTCCTAGTGACGCAACACCTTCGGCGTTGCAACTAGTCAGGTCAAGAGAACTCCTTTCACTTTGTCTGGAAGCAAACAACCATAAGCAAACCAAGGGAGTCAGGTCAACCATGCTGTTTGGGAAATGTTAATTGTTATGCTCTAGGTCAGACCAAGTCTCGAAGAGATTTGAACGTCGATGATAATCAGGCTAGACGGCCGCCACTGACGGCTGCTGATTGCAATTTCTAACATAAATATCTGCCTCTAAGTAGCGTTGCTGTGCACAAATTAGTGGCGCAGAACTGAATCACCGGTGGGACTTGCCCACCCCTGTGCGCCCCTATTTTCAGAAATGTGATTTTCTTTTTCTTTTTTTTCTAAACATTTCTGAAAATAGGGGCCCACAAGGGTGCAGGGTCCACTGGGCAATGCCTGCTATGCCAGATGGCCAGTCCAGCCCTGTCCCTCATAATTAGCGCCGCAGAGCAGACTCACCAGTGGCCTCGTTGCCCTCATGGGCCCTTATTTTCAGAAAACTTTTTATTTTAAATCATTTTTTACATTTCTGAAAATAGTGGCCCATGAGGGTGCAGGGGTCCACTGGGAAATGCCCGCTATGCCCGATGGCACAGTCCAGTCATGCTTCTACATGAGGATGGCCACCACTGACGGATGCTGATTGTAATTTCTTGTATACATAAATATCAGCCTCAAAGTAGCGTCGCTGTGCACAACCACTGTCCAGGTGCTGGTGATGTGCAGTAAAAGTAATCCAAGTAAAGGAAGAATGAATCACTGCACACTGGTCCTTCTGAACCCGATGAAGCAACAGCGAAACGTGTTGTTCACCAAACTACCAGCAAAGAATATCAGTGTGCGATGATTCATCCTTCCTCTACATAAATATCAGCCTGACTGAGCCGAATGAGGTTTGCAGAGGTAGTAATAACTGACAACGTCACTTTTCTTCACCCGTTGACTAAGAAAATAAGCCTATACAACATGAAAAAGAAACAGCTTACATTGTTGATTTTGTTTGTCTTAGATATGAGGGATGGGTCTGTGTTTTGTCAAAACTTTTCCTGGCATAGCTATTGGTATTCAGGGGAGAAGAAGATAACAATTGCCCAGAAGAGAAGTTTTTGTTATTTGTTGATTCAAGATATTGAACATTACAGTCCTTGGGACTCACTTGATGCCTGTTGGGGCATTGTTAAAGCTCAGAAAAGTTATTTGTTTGAGGCGTTCTTTTGATGGAGCAGACTCCCTACAGAAACTAAAGAACTGAAGTAACCCTAATATCATTTTCAAGTTGATTTTTTTAAAGGTCTTATTATGGCTTAATTAGTCCTATCTTAATCTCTTCAACATCTTCAACTTTAAAACCTCACCAGGGAGATGATGTTCATAGTTGAACCCCTAAGGCTATATTGGATTAAAAAACAAGTACCTACCTGTGAGTAAATTCATAATTGAATCAATAAAACAGCGAATATCAAAGTCTCACATCCACATTTAGCTTTGAGAGATTAAAAAAACCCTTTGGGTAATAATAAGACCAATATTTTTTCATGAAGTGTTATTGTAATATAAGATGTTGTGTATCCACTCTGCAGCCGATGACTGCAAACCCCTTGCAATGCGCTGGTATACCTATCTTGGGACGACAGACTGGGCAAACGGGTCGCTTGACCTGGGCCCAGGGAGATATGGGGGGCCCAGAATGGGGGCCTCATTGCATTGTATGTGTTTGGTGGGGGGCAGGGCCA
>NC_085876.1:44363244-44388244 GCF_034702125.1 Engraulis encrasicolus
CCCCACCTGCCCTCTGATAAACCCAGGTCATCCATTAGGTCATCCATCCATTCTCATCCAATCCAAGGGCACTTTGTTTACTCACACTGATGAAGGGCCGCAGGGCCGCTGACACTATTGGCTGGGCCCGGGACAAAGTCTTCTGAAGGCCCCCCGCCCCTCTGATAAGCCCAGGTCATCCATCCATTCCCATCCAAGAGCACTTTGTTTACTTGTTTACTCACACTGATGAAGGGCCGCAGGGCCGCTGACAGTTTTGGCTGGGCCCGAGACAAAGTCATCTGAACCCTCCCTAACACACACACACACACACACACAACTCATATACAAGGCGCCATTCAGGGAAGCCGACAAGGGGTCAGTTGTCCCGGGCCCCTGGGAGAGTGCACGCCCCCCACCCCCCCAGGGCCGCTGACAGTTTTGGCTGGGCCCGGGACAGTCTTCTGAACCATCCCCAACACACACACATACACACACACACACAACTCATACATACAAGTCAAAATACAGGGAAGTCGACAAGGGGCCAGTTGTCCAGGGCCCCAGGGAGAGGGAGCCCAGGCCAGGTCAGGTGGGCCCAGCCCAGAGTAGGGTCCTCCTTACATTCCATATATTGGGTTTGGGGACTTTGTCCTGGGCTTAGCCAGGCCCCTATACGTAATGAGGATCCAATTCTGGGCCCCCTCTCTCCCTGGGCCTGGGACAACTGGCCTGTTTGCCCCCTCATTCCTGTTGGGTTTCCCTGCTGGACTATACTGCAGAGCAGGGGTGTCTTACAGGTACAGGAGTGTGACTGAGTCTCTAGGGCCCCATGCATTGTATATAAGGGGCCCACACAGTGGCCATTGCTCACAAAATCTAGTGTGTACCCTTGTGTATCAGCTTTCGTAATCACACCCAGTGATTGGATACTCTTTGGTGAACTCTGCGGAGCATCCAATCACTGGGCGTGACTAATTAGTCTCACACACTTTCAAGGCTCATACACTTGACATTGAGAAATGGCCAGTGTCTGATTAAAGTAGATATATGGCTGGAGGGGGGGGGGGGGGTCCATTGGAGCTGATTGTCCATAGGGCCCACAATTTGCTGCTCGGCCCCTGCTGCAGTGGAGGCCGTCTCTGTACTGAGGCTGATCAATACATCTTCAAAGCAGACGTGTTTACAGTTCTCAACGGGACGCTGACGTGGCGTGGCGTGGCAAAGGGCTAGATCCGGCTGGAGTCCGGCGCAGACCTGGCACCAGGGTTCATTACTTCATTTTAGCTACAGCGACGTGTGTGTGTGTGTGTGTGTGTGTGTGTGTGTGTGTGTTTGTGTGTGTGTTTGTGTTTGTGTTTGTGTTTGTGTTTGTGTTTGTGTTTGTGTTTGTGTTTGTGTTTGTGTTGGTGCTTGTGTTTGTGTGTGTTTGTGTGTGCGTGTGCGTGTGTGTGTGTGTGTGTGTGTGTGTGTGTGTGTGTGTGTGTGTGTGCGCGTGTGTGTCTTGATGTGTGTGTGTGTCTTGGTGTGCGTGTGCGTGTGTTTGTGTTTGTGTTGATGTGTGTGTTTTGTTTTCGAGTTTATTGATTTAGTGCTGAGGGGGGAATTAAAGGTCTTATACGAGATGGATCTTGAGGAATCTATAAAAATTGAGTGGAATAAGGAATACATATTGAAACACATTACAGACATAAACAGAGAGACGAGACGGGAAAGGGAAGGCAGAGAGAGAGAGAGAGAGAGAGAGAGAGAGAGAGGAAGAGAGAGAGAGAGAGAGAGAGAGAGAGAGAGAGAGAGAGAGAGAGAGAGACAGAGAGAGAAAGAGAGAGAGAGAGATCAGACAAAACAAAACCATTCGTGTGTGTGTGTGTGTGTGTGTGTGTGTGTGTGTGTGTGTGTGTGTGTGTGTGTGTGTGTGTGTGTGTGTGTGTGTGTGTGTGTGTGTGTGTGTGTGTGTGTGTGTGTGTGTGTGTGCATGCATGTGTGCATGTGTGCCTGTGTGTGTGAATGTGTGTGTGCGTCCTTGTGTGTGTCTGTGCGTGCTTGTGTGCACGTGTGCATGTGTGCACACATGCATGCATGTGTGTACTGTGTATGTACTTTGTGTGCTGGTGTTTTCAACTTTGATTAATAAAATAACAAAATACTCCCTTAACACTCCTGGCATCGTTATGGTTGATGAGATTTGAAAAACCCATTGAGGTCCCGAAAGTGAGGCGCTGCTTTGATGCATATGGACCAGTGTTGTTGTTTTTTTTCCAGAAGAAATGATCAAATACAAATCATTAGTCCATGCTCGCACAGCAGGAGCCTATTAGAGAGATGCGGGAGTCCCCTTGGACATATAGACCGCTAAAGAACGGCAAATAGTCGCACACTTAATAACGACGATAAAAATAACTCAAAGCCTTTAGCAGAATACCCCCCAGTAAGCCCCCTGCAATTAAAGGCACCCTTATGAAAATCGACCATGGTTTTACTGTAATCATGGTTTTACTGTAACCGTGGTTTCGCTAAGTACTCTGAACCAACCTATGGCTATGGCTTATCCATGTTTTTTTGGGCTAACCATGAAAACCGTGTTTCCTGACTAACCATGGATCGCGGTTATTCATGTTTTTCACGTTTTTTTTCAGCATTGTTTGTGCCTATGGTTTAACCTAGTCACAAACTATGCGCAAAAAACCATGGTTAATTGTGGGTTTCATGGTCACCCAAAAAAACATGAAAACTTGTTCACAGCCGTGGTGTAATGGTTGTTGTAGGCTACTGAAGATCACAGAGTTGCAGGTTCGAATCCCACCCTTACCTCTCCCTACACCTCCATCCATGACTGAAGTGCCCTTGAGCAAGGCACCTAACCCCACATTACTCCAAGGTCTGTCACCAATATGTGCGTTGGATAATAAAAAGTGGCAGCTAAGTGTAATTAAATGAATAATTATAAGCCGTGGTAAAACCATGGTTAGCTTTCAGAGTAAAACCATGGTTAATTGTATAGTTAAACCATAGTCAAACCAAACACCATGCCATGCTCAAAAAACATGAAATCATGGTTTACCATGGTCGATTTTCGTAAGTCCTGCATAGAGTATGGAAAAAGACAATGCCAGTGCCCTTTGCATAAAGGGTTGCACTGTAGGCAAGCACAGCATTTAGATTGATGTGGGTGACACAAACCACAGATCATTTTATGCAAATGTTTGGGTGATACATTTTTCTCTGTGTTGGTATTCTTTGATAGTGGTCCGCACCAAATTAAATGAATCAATAATAGAAGGCCTGTGTGTGTGTGTGTGTGTGTGTGTGTGTGTGTGTGTGTGTGTGTGTGTGTGTGTGTGTGTGTGTGTGTGTGTGTGTGTGTGTGTGTGTGTGTGTGTGTGTGTGTGTGTGTGTGTGTGTGCGTGTGTGCATGTGGGCACGCGTATATATGAATGTGAATGTATGGACGTGTCTTTATAAATGTAACTTTGTGCGTTCTTTGCCGTTGTTTATTTGCGTAAATATGAATGTGAATGTATGGACGTATGTTTATAAATGTAACTACCAGTATATGCATTCTTTGGCGTTGGATATTTGCATACAGTCTGCGGCGTGCGAAGGCTATTATTCCACTCTGAGTCGCACAAGAAGGAAAGTGATGATGATGTTGTTGTGCCTGTGCTGTCTTGGTGGTTTTTGTTTCTCTACTGAGTGTGCATGTACAAAATGTATTATATTGCTGTTCAAAGGGTGGTTTCTTTATGTTTTTCTGTATCCACATGGCTGTTTGATGGTTTCTGAATGAATGAATGAATGAATGAATGAATGAATGAATGAATGAATGAATGAATGAATGAATGAATGAATGGTCTGAATTAATGGTATCTATCTATCTATCTATCTATCTATCTATCTATCTATCTATCTATCTATCTATCTATCTATCTATCTATCTATCTATCTATCTATCTATCTATCGCCCCAAGCGCTCCACTGATGACGCCATAGCAACAGCACACCACCTCTGCTTGGCTCATCTGGAACACAAACACATCTGGAACATGCGCAGATGCTGTTCATTGACTTCAGCTCTGCGTTCAACACTGTCATCCCCAACAACTGGTGAACAAGTGGAGTACAACAGGAATCAGCACTTCACTGTGCAACTGGCTGCTGAACTTTCTAACAAACAGACCGCAGACAGTCAGAGTCGGAAACAACTCCTCAGCGACCACCATCATAAACACCGGGGTGCCGCAAGGATGTGTGCTATCCCCCCTGCTGTTCACACTGATGACCCACTAGTGCTGTGCCAGATTTGAAACGAATCACATCATCAAATTTGCAGATGACACAAGAGTGGTGGGCCTCATCAGAGACAACGATGACTCAGCATCAGTGCTTTACACTAACTTTTTCGCTTACCAGCCATTTTGGCTAGTGGTTTTCCTGACTCACTAGCCATTGGGCCTCTTCACTAGCCATAATTTTCTTAACCATCATAGCAGCTTTAATGAATTATATAATAGGCTGTAATAATGTAATGTAGGATAATATAACATAATATAATATAATATAATATAATATAATATAATATAATATAATATAATGTAATATAATAGCCTATAGGCTAATATAATATAATATAATAGGCCTATAATATAATGTAATATAATATAATATAATATAATATAATATAATATAATATAGGCAGTGTTGGGTGTAACGCGTTACAAAGTAACGCGTTACAGTAGTGTAACTACTTTTTTCGTAAAATAGTAGTGTAACGCGTTACTACTGGGAAATTAGGTAACGTAACGCCGTTCTTTGTTAAATATGGCCAAACGTTACTTTTTTTTTGGTCTATATCGGTCTGCCAAAAATGCGCTAGGAAGGACGAGGCTGAAATGCATTGCAAAGCAAAGCATAGACCACGCACGGGTCGTCATGTCTTATGATTTCAAATAAGTTTGTAAAGTTCCCAATTCGACAAACGTTTTCTGGGGAGTTTCTGCATATTGTGATGCAGGTTATAGGCCTATGCATGCAAAAACACCGCTAGACTGGGCATCTTAAAATTGCTTCACCGATAAATAACAAACTGTTGCACAGCCTACTGTACATTAGCCTACAACGTGAAATTTATCGACAGTTTTAAAAGCCACGCAAAGAATTGGGTGGAATTGAGGGAAGTCGCACTGGGCTTGCTGGCGTAGGAGAGATGAGAAGGGCGAGGGGGAGTGGGAGGGACTGGGGGGAGACGCAGCTACCTGTAAAGCTGGAGCAGTTTAAACACAAGGTAGCCTGAGGAATCGAAACATCTCGTTGGCTTGTTTTTTTTTTTTTTTTGTAATTTTTTATACGTCTCGAGGAGCCTAGCCTACGTTTTTCATTCCGAGAAAATGAGAGCCATGATTCACGTGCTTGCTGCCCGGTGTTAACTCGTTGTGCTACGTTGGCTAGCGAGACAAGCATGTGCACAGCCTCCTCACCGTAGAGGTTCTATGTAAACGCGGCGTCCCCACTCACTAGTCAAACCATGCCTGCATTTCACTGGGGTGCTATCAGGAGCGCGCATCCCAGCAGCAGACGAATCGCGGAAGTAAAAAATGAAATTGCTACACATAGTTTTCTTTAGTTTTTGCACATGTTTACATTCATAAAATTACAAAAATGAACGTTATAAGCGGATTTCTTGATCACTGTAAACAAATTATTTAAACAGCATTTGTATAGAAATGATTCTGTCCCAAGCTTTTTGATCTATATAAGCGGTGTATCCGTGACCACTATAAGCGGATTCCACTGTAGTTGCCTTGATAGAAGTGTGTAGGGATTCTGCCTAAACTCGATTGACGAATGTAACGCAAAAGTAACGAGTAACGCATAAAGTTACTTTCCATAAGGGGTAACTAAGTAAAGTAAGGCACTACTTTTTTGAATAGGTAACGAGTAACGAGCACACACTACTTTTAAAAAGTAACTTCCCCATCACTGAATATAGGGCCTAATAACTAGTCTAGAATTGTTTTAACTGCTCCATGCATGCATGCATGCTATAAGAACAGATTAACTGAGGAATGGCATAGCCGTGCAGAGACACCAAGCACAGTGTTGTGGAAGGGCACAAATGTAAGCTACATGAGAGCAAAATATTTCCGTCTTTGATCTGAAGGGCACTTTCGATGCGCAAAGTAGATAGTGCAAAGTCATTGCCAAGCTTTGCATGTCCTCGGTCATGGATGTGGAATAACACCTCTTCTGGAATATTTTCTCATAAAAGTAGGCTATCCACTAGAAGGCACACACATATGCGGCCGGTAACTACAGAAGGAGCTACGACTTCCTTTCATTCCGTTTAATATTGAGTTGTTTAAAATATAGGCTAAACGGACGCAAGGCAAGATGGGCACATGCGAAGGGACATGGGACATGATTTGTGCAGTCTGGAAGGCTACTACTGCGCGTTGTTTAAGCCCCGTTTGACAGTCGGGAACAACGGCACAAGAAACATGGAGGAATATTAAGGTATGATGACATACAGGCAAATCAGAAAATTATTTAAACCGAACATTATTAATGCCGCATGTGTCCTTGTCTTATCACTGCGCTAATTAGTCTCAAAACTTTCACAAGACTGAGGTGTTCTCCTCTCGCCTTGGTCATTTTAATGTCCACTACTACTATGCATTGTAATGACAGATCCCAAAACAGGTCAGTTGAACTTCGCTACTTTATTTTCACGTGAAGGTTTTCAGTGACATTTCCACGCACGCTGATGTGCTGCAGGTAGCTCGCTGCTGCCACTCATATTCGCAAGACTAGCTCTATCAGATTCCTCTCGCGCGTGAGACACAGGTGACACGTGACACAGGTGCTTCATGGGTATTGTAGGCTCGCAAAATTGCATTGCATTGCGCTTGTAGCAAAGACGGTCCGAGGGGAAAAACTACAAAATGCGGTGCCTCATCATTTAGAATTGTAACGGACCCGCCAGAATGGCTAGTGAACCTTCGGTATCTACTAGCCAACGCCGACTTTCACACGCATTTGGCTACCTGGCGTGTGTTAGTGTTAAGCCCTGCTCAGCATACCGAGAGGAGGTACAGAAACTCATCGCCTGGTGTGAGAAGAAGAATCTGCTTCTTAACGTAAACAAAACAAAAGAAATTACTGTGGACTTCAGGAAGAAACAACCAACACACATCCCACTCATCATCAACGGCAGTGCAGTAGAGTCTGTGAAAAGCACAAAGTTCCTGGGAGTGCACATCACAGATAACCTCTCATGGACTACCAACACTGCGCTGGTCAAGAAGGTGCAGACACGACTCCACTTCCTGAGAAGGATGAAAAGAGCTGACCTCTCCACCTCTGCTCTCACCACCTTCTACAGAGATGCTATTGAGAGCATCCTGACCAGCGGAGTCTCTGTTTGGCATGGCAGCTGCCTAGCTGCAGAAAAAAGGCGCTACAGAGGGTGGTGAGGACAGCAGAAAAGATCATCAGGTCACCCCTACCAGCCATCCAGGAACTGTACACTTCACACTGTTCCAAGAGGGTGATGAACATCATCAAAGACACAATTCATCCAGCACACAGTCTGTTCTCCCTTCTACCATCAGGGAAGCGGTTCCGCACAAGCAGACTGAGCAACATTGAACACACTGAAGAAAACCACATGTTCCAAGGTCACTGGATTACATTCCATGAACATTTCTTCACTTTGCCTGGCACTTTACTCTTGCACCTTTTCTACACTTTTCACTTTACTACTAAGACCACTGTGTGTACAGCAGAGCAGAGCAGAGCAGAGCAGAGCAGAGCAGAGCAGAGCAGAGCAGAGCAGAGCAGAGCAGAGCAGAGCACAGCACAGCAGAGCACAGCACAGCACAGCACAGCACAGCACAGCACAGTCACCCACAGCAGAGCAGAGCAGAGCAGAGCAGAGCAGAGTACAGCACAACACATCTCATCTCATCTCATCTCATCTCATCTCATCTCATCTCATCTCATCTCATCTCATCTCAGCACAGCACAGCACAGCACATCTCATCTCATCACAGCTCATCACAGCTCATCTAATCTCAGCACATCTCATCTCAGCACATCTCATCTCAGCACATCTCATCTCAGCACATCTCATCTCAGCACATCTCATCTCAGCACAGCACAGCACAGCTCAGCACAGCACAGCACAGCACAGCACAACCTCCCACAGACATGACTCTTACTCAGTGTTGCCAGATTGGGCTGTTTCCCACCCAATTGGGCTGCTTTGGATGGCTGTGTGCGGGTAAATATGGCATTAAGCAGAAAAACACGCCCAATTTTTGCCATAGAAATCAATATAATTGGGCGGGATTTTGTGCTTCTAGGCGGGTTTTTAGCATTTTTTGGGCTGGAAATCATCAGCCTCATCTGGCAACCCTGCACTTACTGTACATGCTCAGATGGAGTGTCTCAGATTTAGTCATTACGTCTGGGACCCGCTCCATTACCCAGCGCTACTTCCTCTTTCATATACATGTTACTGCAGCGTTGACTCCATTAAGGTGTCTTTATATACTCATAAACAGTATAAAATGCTGTGTTAATTCAACACTTAAAGAGTACTCTGGGACCAAATACACTCTAGAAAGTGGTAAATCGACTCTCCAAGAGTGTAATTGACACTGCTTTTTTTTGGACTGTGTGCATTCTTTTTAATGATTTTTAGCACCCATTTATTTTGAATCGTGACACTAGCTAAAAGGTTTCATTACACTCAACATAAATGGACACCTTGCACGCAGTCGCAGTGCAAGAAGGGAGGAACCCTCTCCTTCACCACATCTTTACCACTTGAAAATCAAAGCGGGGGGGTCAAAGCGGTCAAGTTCAACTCTGCATACGCAGGGCAAAGGTGGGAGTGCCATGAAACTTATCACCAGGATGCGATTTGTCATGAAACCAAAAGGGGACATGTTTCAGATTTCAAGCAATATCAATGGAATTACATTAAACTGTGATTAAAATAGAAAAAGTGGCAATATCAAAACCAGAAGAGGGGACAATCCCCCCCATCCCCCCCTACAAAGCGCACCCTGCTTATCACACTAAAATGACAGGTGTTTCAGTTATTTTGCCCAACCCCTGTAGGGGTAAACTGCTAAAAATTCTATTCCATATGCGTTTAAAACAGCATTGCGTAATACACAGTCTCAGACTGTATTGATTAGGATTCTATTGGCATGGACAGTTCTCCTCTTGTGGACTAGCCATCTGAAGCTGGAAATGCCAACTAATGGTTAGTGAGATCCGGCTGGAGTCTGGCGCAGACCTGGCACCAGGGTTCATTACTTCATTTTAGCTACAGCGACGTGTGTGTGTGTGTGTGTGTGTGTGTGTGTGTGTGTGTGTGTGTGTGTGTGTGTGTGTGTGTGTGTGTGTGTGTGTTAATGAGGTGTGTGTGTGTGTGTGTGTGTGTGTGTGTGTGTGTGTGTGTGTGTGTGTGTGTGTGTGTGTGTGTGTGTGTGTGTGTGTGTGTGTGTGTGTCTGTGTGTGTGTGTGTGTGTGTGTGTGTGTGTGTGTGTGTGTGACACAATGGGACCCACATATCTACTGGATATGTTTCAGCTGTATGCACCGGCCAGGTCACTAAGGTCAACGGAGAAGAATTTGCTGGTGATTCCAAAAGTCAAAACAAAATGTGGAGAGGCAGCCTTTAGCTTCTATGCTTCAAAGCTTTGGAACCAGCTTCCAGATGACGTAAAAAATGCACCCACTATTGATAGCTTTAAATCTAGACTCAAGACAAAGCTGTTCTCAGATGCTTTCTTAAATTATTGAATGAAAAGACGGTAAAATAAGAGAAGTAAATTAGTAAAATAAGAATTGTTTTTCAAGGTTTTATGTTTATTTATGTTTTATTTTATTATTATTTTTACCTTATGTTTTATCTTAATGTTTTAAATGTTTTTTTTGACTCTAATTCATTTCCCTGTTTTCCTTTCATTTACATTTGTTAACTTTGTGAAGCACATTGAGTTGCACCTGTGTATGAAATGCGCTATATAAATAAACTTGCCTTGCCTTGCCTTGCCTTGTGTGTGTGTGTGTGTGTGTGTGTGTGTGTGTGTGTGTGTGTGTGTGTGTGTGTGTGTGTGTGTGTGTGTGTGTGTGTGTGTGTGTGTCAGGGCTTGACATTAACTTTTCACCCACCGGTCACTGAGGTTAGTGGTTTTCCCAAGTCACTAGCCATTCAGGTATTCCACTAACCACAGATTTTGTATTGTTTTTTTCTTCTTCCTTTATCAAGATAGTGTACGTTTAACCTCAAACGTTGAAGTGCTAAAGCAAGATGAGTGCATTGCTTTCTACATGGAAGTATATCAAGCAAGTACAGTAGAAACTGAGTTACTGAGCTTTGTCTTGGACTGAAATACTGTGCAAGCAATTGATACACAAGGGGAAAACAACAGAATATAGGCTACTATGATATCATACCAAGGAATAAGATGCCAGCCAAATTGGCTAGTGAAACTAAAAGTAGGCCTATTACTAGCCACAGCCAGGCCTGGAATTTCGTCCTTTTAAGGGCAAGGCCACTTGGTCTTTTGAGTTGTCATTTTTTTAACCCTCTGAGGTCCGAGTGCCCTTCAGAGGGCAATGTGTCTCCAAAAACAAATCTGCAACTCTGTGAGTTTTTGTCATTGAAACATATAAGTCACACCATTAGAAACCTCAGACCTTCCAGGTCCCAAATATATATATATGAAATGAAAATACTTGAAAATGTTAGGGTGGTGCAAGCAGCCTAAAAGCCTCTGAAAAGCCTTAGACCTCAGAGGGTTAAGGGCATAAAGGCCAAAAGCCAGGGTACCAAGGCCATAGATTAAAACATTTTTGGAGTGTAGCGTGACCATGTTCGTGCCAGCAAAAAGGAGGACATGTTTTTGGACCGGGGTGTTTGGGGGTGCTCCCCCAAGAAAATTTGTGTTTCTTAGATGCAATTTCATGCATTTTAATGTATTTTAATCAATTAGGCGTCAGAGAGGGCATCAGGGCCACTGTGGCCTTATGGCAGATATTTTTTTTTCAAGGGCACAAGGCCAAAGTTGGAGGGCACGAGGGCCATGGCCCTCATGGCCCTCGCGAAATTCCTGCCCTGGCCACAGCCAACTTTTACCAGCATTTGGCCGGTTGGCAGGTGTCAAGCTCTGGTGTGTGTGTGTGTGTGTGTGTGTGTGTGTGTGTGTGTGTGTGTGTGTGTGTGTGTGTGTGTGTGTGTGTGTGTGTGTGTGTGTGTGTGTGTGTGTGTGTGTAACCAGAGTGCATAATGATTCATGCTGTAATGTGATGACAATATAATCTAGAAATGCACTCAGAGAGTGCAGACCTCTGCCAAGGAAGCGGTATTGTAGAAAATGTGACACCTCTTATTTCTGTTATTTAAGTCTGAAGAATCTTTTTTTTAAATCCTGGATCCAGATTGTGACCCGGATCAATACAAAAATTTAATCATTTCTTCCTTTTGTCATTTCCAAAAATGTCATCCAAATCTGTGCATACCTTTTTGAGTTATCCTGCTGACAGACAGACAGACAGACAGACAGACAGACAGACAGACAGACAGACAGACAGACAGACAGCCAGACAGACAGACAGACAGACAGACAGACAGCCAGCCAGTCAGCTAGAGAGACAAAACAAGGTGACTGAAAACATAACCTCCTTGGCGAAGGTAAAAAAAAAAAGCAGACCTTATATCATTGTTTGTGTGTGTGTGTGTGTGTGTGTGTGTGTGTGTGTGTGTGTGTGTGTGTGTGTGTGTGTGTGTGTGTGTGTGTATGTGCGTGTGCGCGCGTGTGCGTATGATCGGTGCGTGCATGTATGTGTGATATGAGAGGGGTGGATATAAAAATGAATGAAGGGAGGCCATGTTTAAAATGCTGTGAGAGACAGATAAACATCAGTCACCTCGGCTGACCCATCCTCTCTCGGCTGGGCACACTCAGACGCTTTTTGGGACCCCCAAAATATCCAGCCAGCTGGAAAAAATGTTTTAAAATTACTCGAAACTATCCATGAAAACATTACACGTGGGAACTCATGTGTGTTATAATCTGAAAATGAAAGAAAATTGTCCTCATTAGACACTTTGGTGCTGGTGGTTTCAGGCGGGTGTTGACAAATACGAAGTACAGCAATTCTTCCTTTTGCGCCTTCAAAAGTTTTATAGAAGGTTTCAACCGGGTCACATCTCCCTTTTTAATATCTAAAGAAATACGGGTAACATTTTACTTTATGCTACAGTAATTACTGTGTATTTTCTGCATAACAACAGGCTAACAGAGCGAATTTACATGGCATATTTATTATTATCCAACAACTAACCAGTGCGTGTACCCCCAGGTACAAATGTGTACTCTACTGATGCATGTACCCTCTGAAGTACAATAAGGTATCATAAGGGATCTGTCCAGTACCCTTTGAGGTGTACAGAAAACTGAAAGGAACCATTTTGTACCTATAGAGGCAATATTGTACCCTGTGTGTACCTTTATTTTTCTCTGTGTAACAGGTAACAAAGGGGGGTAATTACAAAGTCATACACATATCCCAAGAATTACTGTGAAACACTGCACATTTTCCAACCTTCTAATCACCAAACATCTACCCTGTTGTTACCCAATTAATGGTATATTTACTTCGTAATTACCCCTTTTTTCCGTTACCATGTGTAGCTTCTCTCTCTTATCTGTTACCCAGAGGTACAGAATTCCATATGGAAACTGCCATAAAGTTACGTGTTAATGAAAAGAAGGAACGTTGCGACCATGCAGTCTGGTCTTCGTCAGATCGTGTTTAAGTCCGGCAACTGTTTAATCTGGATGTGCGCGCTCTCCAAAACGCTACTATAAAGTTACGTGTTACCAAAATATGAAGGTACAGGTTTAACTAGCCTTTTTAATATTCAGTCTCCATCACAAGATTGCACAGCCATGACAGCACTGTTTACCCAAACCCATTTGCATTGTAAATGTGAGGTCAGGGGCTCACTTTGTCATCTTCACAAAATGGCAGAGGGGCCATCATGAAAATAGAGCTGGAGCATTTGTAAAGCATGACCTTTCTTATGAGCATCTGTTAATACAAATGAGTCATGTAAGGCAGGGGTGGGGAACCTTTTTCATTCGAGGGGCCACTTCAAATCCATCTGAGGGCCGCAAAATCCTCCGAGGGCCGTATTATGAACACAAACCAGGATTTCCCCCTGCACTTGGTGCCAATATTGAAGGCAGCCACCTTTAAAACAGTCCCCACCTTCTCTAGGTCCCATGAATATAAATTAATTGTACTGCAAATGTATTTTCTAAGATTCCATTACAAAATATTTCATATTTCATGTGAACCTGCATAACATTAAAATTATATTCGGGAGTTGAGTTTCCCAGTTGGGCTTTTTCGCTTTCGCTTTAATACAAATTAGTCACCTAAGCGGTCCCAGCATGTCCAAAGGTCTACAGCAGGGCCATAAATACAGAAGGCATTAAAGATTAAAGTGTTATTACCACAAATTACAAATGACATGCCCAAACCGCTACCCTGTCCAGCCCAGTACCTTAGGATACTATTCCCTAGACCTATCCCATCACATTGACAATCCACGTCAGTAGAGGTCACTTCTCTATTTTCTCGGAGAACAGATGTGACTCATTTAACATGCCTGGAGGCAGGTGTGCATCTTTGGGTAGGGGGTGGGGGGGTAGGTCATGTAAATTTTGGCCCTTGAGCGTTGTAAAGGGTCAGGAGTATTGACAAGGGACATACAGTTTATATATAGCCTGTGTGAAGGCCAAGGATGGATTGGGGGAGAAATAGGGCACTATTGGCTTAAAGGGGCTCCTCATAATTAGCGGCGCAGAACTGACTCACCGGTGGGCCCCACACCCTCGTGGGCCCATATTTTCAGAAATGTAAAAAAAGAAACGAGGGTGCAGGGCCCAGCAGGAAATGCCCACTATGCCAGATGGCCAGTCCAGCCCTGGTGAGTGCATTTGGGTGGGGGTGGGCAGTGCACCCTATCGGCCAGTCGTCATCTTGCCTTCAAATGGTCCATCACATGTGCTGCACTAACATTAGGCCGACCTGAACATTGGTCCAAAGAAAAGTATTTTTTTGACTCACTTCAGTAGTGAGCACTGTCTATGTCCATACTGTTTATGTCCATGTATGAGTACTGTCTATGTCTATACTGTCTATGTCCTTACCTAATTAGTCTATGTCTGCAAGAAACGCAATTTCAAATTCTTTGTATGACCAGTGCATGTAAAGAAATTGACAATAAAACTTGACTTGACTTGACTTGACTAGTCACATAAACTCTGTGAGCTGAAGACCAGGGAAGCAGCCAAGTGTATTGCTGAGAGTAATTTCGGTATAGCTCTGACATGAATGCCAATAGAGATGGCTACAGGCAAGGAGAGAACTCCATTTTCAGGATAAAAAGGGTCGATTTCTCCTCAATAATCCATACAGCTCCCTGCGGAGAACGCGTGGCTCCTGACCAGAAGGCTGAGTGGCAAAGCAATCACCTGAAGGGCAAGGGCTGAGCTAGCCATGGTCCAGACACGCACGCACGCACGCACGCACGCACGCACGCACGCACGCACGCACGCACACACGCACACACACACACACACACACACACACACACACACACACACACACACACACACAAAGCCATTATCCACATGGATTACATCCCTTTACTGCCAGTGAATGCCAAATTAGGCACCGTTACACTCTGAACCGCCAGGGGGCAGCAGAGGTGGAGTGCACAATATGTTACGAATGGCCAATAACCACAAAGAAGAAAACCAGGAAGTTCTTTCTGCAAAAATGGCGGAGTACGATCTGACCACCAAGATCGCGCACTTTTTGGATAGGCATTTAGTCTTTCCCTTATTGGAATTTCTTTCCGTGAAAGAGGTACGTGGATTCATGACTTGTTCGGCAACCGTATTTTGAAGTAAAATATATCAACGACTTCATATACTGCTTATTTATCCTCCACGTGCTATCATCACACCCCAGCTGTGACAAGCCGACACCGGCATCCTATGGTTGTCTAGGATAGCATCGCAGCTAGCCGCCCTCAGCCATCTGGTGTGAGATACACACAGCTGATTGGAATCCAAAATATGTTGTCTGATCGGTTATTGCGACTGTAATCTGCTCACACAGTACTCGAAACTGTTATTCCATTCACAGATTTACAATGAGAAGGAACTACTCCAGGGAAAGCTGGATCTGCTCAGCGACACTAACATGGTGGATTTCGCGATGGATGTGTACAAAAACCTGTTACCCGACAAAGAGATCCCCCAATGTAAGCATGTACACCACTTACAATGTCCTTTGTACGTTTGTAAAATCTCACATATAGTGATTTCTGTCACATCCATGTATATCTACCGAAGGATTGGATGATGTTTTGTTGTTGTTTCAGCGCTGAGGGAAAAGAGGACGACTGTTGTTGCCCAACTGAAACAACTCCAGTCGGAAACTGAGCCCATCGTCAAGATGTTCGAGGACCCGGAGACAACTAGGCAAATGCAGTCAACAAGGTGAGAGACCACAGGGGTATACCAAAAAACGGTTCAGTAGTAAACCAGGTGAAGTTAACTTTGAGATGCAGGTAAATTATCTATTAGAAATGCCTGGAGTCGTCATTATATTAACTAAATTATAATAACTAACTAAGTCTTAACCCTTCTTTGCATCTGCACTTGTTGTTTTGTGTATGTCCTGTGCATCTTGTATTTGCTAAGGGAACTGTGCAATTCTGCTCTGATTGGAATGCTGTTTTTTTTGCCGTATGACCGTATTTCTCTTAAAACCGTTTGTTTATTTATTTTCTGCCAGGGACGGGAGGATGCTGTTTGATTATTTGGCAGAGAAACACGCTGTAAGTTGCTCCCTCTTCCATCCTTGTGTTGTTGTGTTTGTAAACACTGGCCAGCACCATAACTACCTTTAAATAGGGTGCGATTTGTCGGAAAACCAGAAGAGGGGATATGTTTCAGATTGTAAGCAATATCAATGGAATTTAATTGAACTGTGATAAAATCATGTAGAAAAAGTGCTGATATCAAGACCAGAAGGGGGGACAATCCCCCCCATCCCCTCTACAAATCGCACCCTGCCTGTAAACATGATGCTGAAGCTGCTCCTCAGAATTGTATTGCATTGCATTGTTTTGTTTTTGGCCCGTAGTTCCGTCAGGAGTATCTGGATACCCTGTACCGCTATGCCAAGTTCCAGTACGAGTGTGGCAACTACTCCGGAGCTGCTGAATACCTCTACTTCTTCCGTGTGCTGGTGAGTGCTGAATACCTCTACTACTTATGGGCAGTTATGGGTAAGCAGTTAGGGCGTCAGACTTGCAGCCCAAAGGTTGCCGGTTCGACTCCCGACCCTCCAGGTTGGTGGGGGGAGTAATTAACCAGTGCTATCCCCCATCCTCCTCCATGACTGAGGTACCCTGAGCATGGTACCATCCCGCCGCACTGCTCCCTAGGGGCGCCATTGAGGGCTGCCCTCTTGCATGGGTGAGGCATAAATGCAATTTTGTTGTGTGCAGTGTGTCCTTGTGTTGGTGAGTGTCCTCTCTGTTGACCGGAACAGTTTGGATCGGTTTTACATAGAGGTGCTCCGATCACCATTTTTTGGCCCGATCACCGATACCGATCACCAAAAATCTTTATCTGCCGATCACCGATCATTGCCGATCACAGAAATTATTTCCTATTTTTTTAATAGCCTATTAATTATCCTTATTGAATATTTCTGCCCATAAACCAATCAATCTTAATTTGCACATGTCGCTTTCACAATGTAGGCCTATAATTAGGCTATTATTATTATTATTATTATTAGGCTATTATTATTATTATTATTATTATTATTATCTTTCAGCTCTTTCAGACTAGTGTTGGTAATATAGCCTACAAGTAAGTCTACAGTATTAATCAATTTATAAGTTATTGCATATAATTACTAAACTATTTAAGATTGAATTGAGACTGAAACATTACATCAATTTATAAGTTATTGCATATAATTACTTAACTATTTAAGATTGAATTGAAGCTCAGACACCTGGATCTCAGTCTCTCGTCTTCTGCATACGAGAAAAAACCCTGTCGCTTTAAATGAGCAGCCTCGTGAGGAGAGCCCCTCCCCTCTCTGTCACTCACTGTCCACAGCTGCAGTGCTCCGCGACCGTTCTGCTCTCTCCCTCTCACCTCACCTGTCGCCGTTTGGCGTTTCAGCGACTATCAAACTACTCGACTGACTGTCAATTACAACTTTGAAAACAATAACGTTGGCATGCTTGTGCGGACAACGTGAACTTGTCGCGTGCTGACCGAGGCAACTACACAGGTTATAACGCAAAATGGCTAACGGGCGAGAGGTAGTCTATCGCAAATTACATTGTGACTGAAACGCTTGAGATTCTACATAGGCCTACACAAAACAAGAAAAAAACTTCACTTGAAAGAACAGGCAACAGGCACAACACAGCGTGTCTGCGAGGAAAGCTCTTTCTCTGTAACACTGTCATAGAATGTAATTCTCTGCACAGACTCATTGAGTTTCACCGTCCACTCTCCCTAGTTGCTGTTTGGTGTTGCAGCGACTACAAACTAATGACCTGGCTGTCCATTAGGCTACAACTTTAAAAACAATACAGTTGATGATTGTTTTGGAAACGTTTAGTTGTTGCGTGCTGACAGGCTGTAACTGAAAATAGCGAACATGGCGAGACTGACACGTCATTCGCAAATTACAAGCGTCATGTAAACGGCGCATGGATCGGAAAATCAGATCATTGTTGATGCAGATATGATTATAAATGGTGAAAATGAAGGAGGGAATTCCAAAAAGTTAAAGACAAGTAAAGATGCCTTGTTTTGGTGCAGCAGCTGTGCAGAGCCAGCACCTAGGCTACATGCAGGCAGCGCCAGGTGTAAAGGCGAAATGGTTGCGTGAGGAATTTAATATCTCTGGATCGGTTTTTTGATCGGCATGTTTTTCCGATCACCGATCATGCTATTTTTGGCCATTATCGGCCGATCATGATCGGCTGCCGAGCAATCGGAGCACCTCTAGTTTTACATTTGGGGTCGTTCCTGTTGGATGGCTGTATGTAGCATGGATGGATGTAGCATTTGTGTAACCTCTTGTAACTGCTTTTGTACCTGGTGATGTTTTCAAAAACAAGTAGCTGTTGATGGATTTCAGGGCTGATAGTATTCAGGCTCCATGCCTGATTTCAGGCTTGACAGAGTTTGCAAAAATAAAAACATTGATAATAATTAGCCATTAGGTTATTCTTATCTCAGAAAGTGTTACAGGTTCAGGGTTTTCTTCTCCTAATCAGGCTTGAATAATGGTCATACACAGGCTATTAAAAGTTTATGTGTCAAAATAGACCCTACGTTACGTCACTATGCAGTATCTTGTCGTCGTCGTTAGAGCAGGGGAAAAAGTTCAGTCTCAGGATTTTTTTTCACTATCACCCGTGGGATTTGCATCTGGCACACTCTCCCGGGCTACTGAAATTCTATGCACCTGCTTTGGGGTACTTGCAGGAACGCGCCGAGCCCGCTAATCAGAAGGGGAAAAAAGCGATGAAACTCCAGCACTCTGACCATTATATTACATTACACTTAGCTGACGCTTGTAGTCAAAGCGGCTTACACTTATTTAGGTTCAGGGTATTGGTTACAGGCCCTGGAGCTATGTGGGGTTAGATGCCTTGCTCAAGGGCACTTCTGCCATGGATGAAGGTGCTGGCAAGGGTGGGATTTGAACCTGCAACCCTCTGATCTAAAGGCCATCACTCTAACCACTGAGCCATGGATGGCCCATGGCTGACCATTTGTCTAAGGCCAAAATGTTGTGAACAAAGTGAGAGTAAAATGGTTAGTGAGTGGGAGTTTAATTTCTTGTGATGTGTCGTGTCCCCATCAGGTGCCCTCCACGGACAGGAATGCGCTGAGCTCGCTGTGGGGCAAGCTGGCCTCCGAGATCCTAATGCAGAACTGGGAGGCAGCCATGGAGGACCTCACCAGGCTCAGGGAGACCATCGACAACAATGTGAGCATCTTCTCTTCTCTTCTCTTCTCTTCTGCTCTTTTCTTCTCTTCTGCTCTTTTCTTCTCTTCTTCTCTTCTCTTCTCTTCTCTTCTCTTCTCTTCTCTTCTCTTCTCTTCTCTTCTCTTCTCTTCTCTTCTCTTCTCTTCTCTTCTCTTCTCTTCTCTTCTCTCCTGCCTTCTCTCTTCCCCTCTTGTCCTCTCTTCCCCTCTTGTCCTCTCTTCCCCTCTTGTCTTCTCTTCCCCTCCCCTCTCCTCTTCTCTTCTCCTCCCCTCCCCTCTCAACTCTACTCTTCTCCCCTCTCTTCCCCTCTCCTCTCCTCTTCTCTTCTCGTCTTCTCTTCTCCTCCCCTCCCCTCTCAACTCTCCTCTTCTCCCCTCCCCTCTTCTCTCTTCTCCTCTCTTCTCTCCCCTCTCCTCTCCTCTCCTCTCCTCTCCTTTTCTCTCTGGATACACAATTGACAATATTCTCCTCTTCCAGCTCCTTTAGTTCTTCCTCCTTTCTCTGCTTAATCCTGTCCAAAATGATCACTGTAAAATACTTGATTTCATGGAGACCTTTTACAGCAACCTGAGCAATCCCTTCCTTCTGTCTCTTTCCTAGTGTCTGTCTGTATGCCTCTTTTTATTCCTCTCAAATAACATGAACATCCTCCTCTTTCCTTGTTACAATACAATACACCATGTATTTATATAGCGCAGAGTTCTCAGTTTATCATTGGGTTGACCTGCTCTGTTATGCGATGTCAGTTTTATGTAATTCACAGTTTTGGGGTGTTGATACATAGAGATAAGTTCTGTTCTCTCTTTTTTAAATTGTTTTAGTCTGGTATCCACTTGGGCTAATTTGGAAGCTATTTGTTGTGCTCTGTTGAGCTGCAGTGATGTGGAATTAGCATTGTTGTTATTGTTTTGCTTACTCATGATCAGCGTCTGATTTACATGCTGCTCACGATTACTCTGTTGCTCACCACATATTAGCATCTGTGGAAGAGAATAGATTTGGTAAGACAAGAGGCTTATACTAAGAAGCTGGTTCAGGAGTAAACGAGGTTAAGTTAAGAAAATGAGGACTTTGGGGCTCTTCTATTAGATACAATATACAATACAATACAATACAATACAATATCTTTTATATGTCATTGTGACAAGCACAACGAAATTGTGCATTCCTTGTTGAAGCAAAAAAAAATAAGAATAAAAATAAAATTAAAAAATGGAATAAAAAGAATGGTATGTATATAAAAACTATGCTTTTGATGCAAAATTCAGTTCTGTGATGGCCGCTGCATAGAAACTGTTTTTCAGTCTGTTTGTCCTTGTCTTAATGGACCTGAATCTCCTGCCCGATGGCAGCAATTCAAAAAGACTGTGACCTGGGGTGGGATGTGTCTCTCAGAATGCACTTGGCCTTTTTTAGGCAGCGGGTGCTGTGTAGGCCCTCCAAAGATGGAAGAGGGCAGCCAATAATGTTCTCTGCAGCCTTTATGACCCCCTGGAGCTCTTTCCTCTGTGCCACAGTGCAGCCTGGGAACCACACACAAAGACAATATGTCAATATGCTCTCCACTGAGCAGCGGTAGAAGGACACAAGCAGCTTCTGACAGATGTTGTTTTTCCTAAGTATTCTTAGGAAATAAAGTCTTTGCTGTGCCTTCTTCACAAGCCCAGTGGTGTTGACACCCCAGGTCAGGTCCTCGCTGATGTGAACTCCCAGGAAACGGAAGTCTGACACCCTCTCCACACACTCCCCCTCAATCATAAGTGGCTGGATGGCAGTCCTCTTCCTCCTGAAATCCACCACCAGCTCCTTGGTCTTGGCTGTGTTCAGGAGCAAGTTGTTCTCTCTGCACCACCCCACCAAGCGCTCTACTTCATCTCTGTAGGCAGACTCATCCCCATTTGAAATAAGTCCAACTACTGTGGTGTCATCAGCAAATTTCACTATGGTGTTATTAGTGTAGACTGGGGAGCAGTCGTGGGTGTACAGTGTGTACAGCAGAGGACTTAACACACATCCCTGCGGCGAGCCAGTGCTGAGGTTGAGGTCCATGGAGGTGTTATGACCTATGCGCACTCGCTGGGTGCGGCCTGTTAAAAAGTCTTTAATCCAAAGGCAGGTGGAGTGAGATGATTTACCTCTTTACTTAAAGGGACACTGTGCAGAAAATGTTCAAAAAAGGTACTGCAATTATGCTGCTTATTGAAATTGGGCTGCCTATGCCATATTTGATCTTTACATAAAAGTTTATGAAGTATTAAACAAATATTTTCTAGTATGGTCCAAGTAGAGTCATTTTTGCAGCTAAAAATGGCTATTTTTGGAAATTCAAAATGGCGGACCATGGAGAAGATACCCCTTTTCATGTATGAAAAGTGCAATTTTTGCATAATGAATACTTATAATTTGATGGTGGTGGTAAGTATTCATGAAAAAGGTAACATTAGTGAATGGCCAGCATGAATTCTGGAAATAAACAACTAAAAATCTCACACAGTGTCCCTTTAACCTGGTTTACTCCTGAACCAGCTTCTTTGTATAGGCCCCAGACCTGCTCCTCTGAAGGGTGAGGAGATGAGAGCAAGACAAGGCTCTAATGGAGAGAGAAAATGACTACTAGTACTAAGAGAAACTTATAACTAACGTAAGAGTAGAGTACAATTTATAAGTCCTGAGGGAAATGAAGGCGCCCAGTAGCATGCATAACTAGAGGATGCACAAGTCTTGACATTACACATATAATTGCACACACATATTTACCATGTAGCACAAGCATACATTTATCCAAAGGCAGATCACACACACACACACACACACACACACACACACACACACCAGTGATGCGCGGGCTGACCCGAAATCAGCGGGCGCTTGCAGTTAACCGCGGTCGGTCAGGTCAGGACCTTTGAAATGATGCCGAATTTTAAAGTAGGCTATAGCCAATAGGCTATAGTTTACTTTAGCAGACAGGGACATTTTTTGCGAAATAGATCAAAGTTTATATGGCTGAATAACTACGATGGTGCCACAAGCTCTGCAGGAGACTTAATGATGCTCCTGCGTCGGCCGCATCCTCTGCGCGCAACTGGTGCAGCAGGTGCAACCATTGAGTGCATTTTAAAGAACACAGAGGGTGCTCTCTAAACAGTGCAGTGATGGATATAGCCTACATATTTTCTTATACAATTGTAATGGTTTCGCACTCATGTGTTGCTTACAGAGTTTATTTGGACAGGGCATGTCGCGTTATAGCATCGTGAGTGCAACTGTCAATCAGTTGAGAAGGGCTCTGCAACCTATGTGATCATGTATGGATCTTTACATTGCAGTCATCTAAGATTACGAGCGTTCACGCTTTGTGTGGGCTAAATGATCATCTGCGCTAGAAAGACAAGCGTTGCCTATAGTGGCACCAGGCAGCGCATGTTGCGTTTGTGGTTTGTGTGACGCGATTATCTTTCCCAAACTCCCAAATTAACCGCTTGCCACCCTGTCCCTCAACTTCGGGATAGGAAAACACGAAACCAATTTCAGTTCAGGAAAAGGATAGAGCAGAGGAGTAGCCTACCAAACCAAAAGAAGATAAAGTGTTCTAGGCTACATTGCCACTATGGGTGTTTTCATAGCCTACCTGGTCCCTATCAACCATTTAAGCGAACTTAGACCTGCAGCTCAGCATTTTCTGTGATGTGAAGTGTACCCAGACCCCTCGGAAGTGAACCATGCTGAGACCTTTATTGACGTGATTGTGCGTTGCCAATGACGCTAGGGTGTTCATAAGACGCACGGCTACTATTTTCAAAGGCGGGTCGGGAAGCGGGCCGGGTCAATATTTTTCATGAATATTTCTTGCGGGCAGGGCAAGCGGGCGGACTAGGGAAAAAAGCGGTCGGGTGTGTCTTGTTTTTTCGTCGGCCCACGCATCACTGACACACACAGCTGTCAGAGCACAGATCAGCCAAATAGTCAAAAGGTGTCCAGGAGTTTCAAAAGTCATTGTGCGTGGTCCAGAAAAAAAAGAAAAAAAAACGTATAAACTAATTAAGCTTATACTGTAGAGGGAAAGTGATGTGTCTGGCACAAAGTATACAATATGGCAAAGATCAGACGTATCACTCGTTAAGCTTGATACACACATGCACATAATCACTTGCATACATCTTAATCTCCAAGAGATCACATGACCTTATGTAGAGGAGGTCATTAGCCGCGACTCCCCGCCCGCGTTCTCTGCTCGTTTGTCTCTCGCTAGCCAGGCGCACACACGGCACGCTGTTTAATTCAGTCTTAAATACGCCGGCTCAGACTCAGATGGCTGCAGAGTAGACGCGGCCGGGCCCCCTGACCTTTCGGCTGTGTAATGCAGAACAGGGGCCATTATTCAGCGGTAATGAGATCCAGTAGGCATTGGCTGCAGCGCTCGCGCCACGTTCAGCCGCGTTCATAACTCTCTCTTAAGCGTTGGCGGCCTCTGTGCTCTGTGTGGACCTCGCATTACACACATTACATTGGAATGAGAAGGCAGGTGCCTTCTCAGTTGTGTGTGTGTGTGTGTGTGTGTGTGTGTGTGTGTGTGTGTGTGTGTGTGTGTGTGTGTGTGTGTGTGTGTGTGTGTGTGTGTGTGTGGTGTGTGTGTGTGTGTGTGTGTGTGTGTGTGTGTGTGTGTGTGTGTGTGTGTGTGTGTGTGTGTGTGTGTGTGTGTGTGTGTGTGTGTGTGTGTGTGTGTGTGTGTGTGTGTGTGTGTGTTTAGTTGATGTATTTAGGCCTACTTTTTTATTTCTCTCACATTCCGAGACTGATGCCCGCTAATTTGTAGCCATCACAATAATGCAATTTGAATTCAGAGTATGTGCAAAGCAATTTCGCCTCTGCGTTCTGGCCTATAATTTCTTTTTGTTGGTGGGGTGGTCAGTAATGCTTAAAATTGTTTGTAATTTTTTTGCTTTTAGGGCGGGTGAAGCATGAATTATTGATGCATGGTAGAGCAGTAATTGCGAGAAAAGACACACACACACACACAGACACACACGCACACACACACACACACACTCACACACACACACACACACACACACACACACACACACACACACACACACACACACACAGACACACACGCACACACACACACGTAGCAAAAAATATTCATTTGTCGTAGGTAACTACAGGCTTGAAATCAGCTGAAAAGTGGCGTTTAGTGTTCCGGCTAGACACAACATGCAGATATTCCAGCCTCTGTTGTGGCAAATCAAATTTAAAAACATAATGTCTGGAATTAGGTTTGATTGTCAAAAAGAGAAAAACACGCTCAAAAAGATTGGGTGCAGGACTAGCAAAAAATCACATGAAAACTGGAGGAAAACTGAAACTGGTGTTGCAGACTTTTTCTTTTAGTTTTAGACCACAGGGGTATGACATATTTAGCAGACACTTTTCTCCAAAGCCCCTTACAAAAGCGCATTGTACAATGTGGCTGTGGTCCCCACATTCGAAGTATTCTTTTTTTTCTTTTAATATTTTTTGGTCGGGTTTTCAACTTTATTTGGACAGGACGGAGAGAGAGAGAGTGAGAGAGAGAGAGAGAGAGAGAGAGAGAGAGAGAGAGAGAGAGAGAGAGAGAGAGAGAGAGAGAGAGAGAGAGAGAGAGAGAGAGAGAGAGAGAGAGAGGAGAGAGAGAGAGAGAGAGAGACACAGAGAGAGACACAGAGAGAGACACAGAGAGAGACAGAGACGGCGGAGGATCAGGAAATGGCCTCAGATTGGGAATCAAACCTGGGTCGCCCGCTTAGCAGCCCAGTGCCCCGGCAATTAAGCCACGGCTGGGCTCTCAGTCCAACTATTATTGTGTAGTGCCCAAAACCGAAGAAAATTTGGCCTGTGAAAATGTGAT
>NC_085876.1:44390744-44405744 GCF_034702125.1 Engraulis encrasicolus
CACACACACACACACGCGCGCGCACACGCACACGCGCACACGCACGCACACACACACCTCTGCTCTGTTATACATGCACATGCATGTGCTCACACTCTTACCTGTGGATGGTGGGCATTACAAAGGTAGAGCCCCTGGGCTGATGAGACATACGCACGCACGCACGCACGCACGCACGCACGCACGCACGCACGCACACACCTCTGCTCTGTTATACATGCACATGCATGTGCTCACACTCTTACCTGTGGATGGTGGGTATTACAAAGGTAGAGCCCCTGGGCTGATGAAATCTCCCCTGCTAAGGCAAAGCTCTTGAAGCCTCTCCTCTCCCCACAGGCAGCCAGAGGGGTAGCCGCAGGGGGATCGGAGGGGTGCTCCCAAAATAACGATCAAGGAATTCAGTAGGATTTGGAAGGTGCTGCCAAGCACTTGAAGGCGTAACTAGGTGTAATGATTAGTGGTTTTTTTGTGTCTTTTTTTTAAGTTTACAGATGTGTTGGGAAAACTCATCAATCTTGAAAGTGAAGTCAGACTAGATCAACAGATGCTGGAATATGAGGTAACAGCAGCCAGTTTAGAGGTCAATAACTTGGATCCTAGATCATAGTAATAACAGCCAGACTGAATTAGCAGATCCCAGAAGATATCAGGAGCAATCTGGGGCAAGCTGGAAGCTCGGAGGAGACACAACTTTAGGATTTGAGACAGCAGGTGAACCTCCAAACCCATTGACGCCTAAGCAAAAATGCTGCTGAATGCCGAAGCCCTTTTTAAGAAAAGTTGACCTCAGTCTATAAAAACCTAAATATCTCAGCTTCTGAAGCACATAAAAACAGGCAACAAGTTGCATTTAAACAGTAAGACCCTCATCTTGCATTAGAATGTGTTCATGCAGCTCTAACATACCAAGATTTTGAATAAAATTGTCTTAAATCTCATGAGCCTGAATGTTGCGTCATGCAGCTCCAGGCGCCAGGGCCAATGTTGCGCAATGCAACATCCAGCATCAATGGCTTAACAGAATAGATTCTGAGGGTTTATCCTCCCATCAGAATAAAGCCATAGCTAACGTGCCCAGCTAAAGAAAGAAACTCTGCTTTCTGAAGGCCTGCCCTGGAAGTGGGGGTTTCAGTTGTGGTTGTGGTTGGGGTTAATGGCAGAGGTGAACAAGATGGATTTAGGGAGTAAAGTTCTGGCCAGATATTCCTTCTTCATTCAGTGATTCCAACAGTGATTTCATGAATAGGGCAGCTGCTAGAAATCCACAGGACCGCAAATACATCTATTAACCATAAAAGTCACGTAGCAAAGAGAGATATCCTCCGCGCTCCTGCACTTCACAATCTGGTGCGTCTCGGGAAAGGACTTGGTAAATGCAGGGGAAGAAAGGAGTCACCGGAGCATCTTCAGATGTGGAAAGTAACTTGTTTTATTGGGCAAGCGCCAAGACTAACGTTTCGACCGAAACGTTCGGTCGAAACGTTAGTCTTGGGGCTTGCCCAATAAAACAAGTTATTTTCCACATCTGAAGATGCTCCGGTGACTCCTTTCTTCCCAACCATAAAAGTCACTTTTGTCCCCGACCCCCTCCCTCAAGTACCTCCGCGACACCCCTAGGGGTCTCTCGGCCCCCAGGTTGGGAATTTCTGTCTGATGGAGAGGAATGTTTTTTTTTTAAAAACCTTTTAAAGATATTTTTGGGCTTTTTATGCCTTTATTGTGACAGGACAGTTACAGAGGGACAGGAAATGACTGGGGATATAGAGAAGGCAAGGAAGGTTCGGCAAATGACCTTGGCCAGAATTGAACATGAGTCGCCGGCGTAGTAACCCAGTGCCCTAACGTCAGGCCACGGGCAGGGCCTGATGGAGAGTAATCTGAATGTTTGCTTCGCCTCTTCGCTCGGCCCGCTTCATGTGGAGTGCAGGGTACTCTACTCTGCTCTGCTCCTTGTCCTTGCCTCGCCTCGCCTCGCCTCGCCTCTGACAGCTGTGTGGGTAGTTTTTTTAATCATAGAAGTCCTGTTTGTCCACAACCTCCTCCTTAGTACCTCCGTGACCCCCCCTCCCAGGGGTCTCGGTCCCCCAGTTTGGGAGTTACTGTCTGATGGAGAGTAATCTGAATGTTTGCTTCGCCTCTTCGCTCTGCCCGCTTCATGTGGAGTGCTGGCCGCTCTGCTCTGCTCTCCTCTGTTCTTCTCCTCTCCTCTCCTCTCCTCTCATCCTCCTCTCCTCCCCTCCACCCTTTTCTCCTCTCCTCTCCTCTCCTATCCTCTCCTTTCCTCTCCTTTCCTCTCCTTTCCTCTCCTCTCCTATCCTCTCCTCTCCTCTCCTCTCCTCTCCACTCCACTCCTTTCCCCTCCTCTCATCTCCTCTCCTCTCCTCTCCTCTCCCCTCACCTCCTCTCTCCTGTCCTGTCCTCACCTCACCTCTGCTCTGACAGCTGTGTGGGTAGTGTGACCATGATGGGAGTGATTCAGTCAGTGCCCTGGCGAAAGGCGAGGAGGGTATTTGTATGACTGATTCAGTGCCTTGGTGAAGGGCAAGGAGGGTATTTGTATGTAGTTGAGTTCTTGGATATACAACATTCACAAAACCTCCAACGTTTTCAAGGATTTCAAGATTCCAAGGGAGAAAAGTTTGAATTTCTTGCTGAAGGTTTGGAGCCCATCATGTTTATTGACAGGTCTACGCGATAGACCAATCATGCCATGTCAATGAGTGATTCACTGCCCTGGCGGAAGGCACACCTGGTATTTGTATGAAAGCTTGAAATCCTTGAATATGTTTTGGATTTTTTAATGTCCTGTATTTTCAAGGTTTGTTGGGGGGGAAAGTTTGAATTTCTTACTGAAGGTCTTTGACCTAGCCTGTTTATTGAGGGTCCTACACGATGGATTAATTATGGCATGGTCGTGACGTGAGTGTTTCAGTGCCCTAGCCAAAAGAGCTTCAGGGGTTGAGTGGGGGCGTAGAGTCTCCATCCCCAAACAGTGAGGGCACATTCAGGCCCACTGAGAACTGTGCCGGTGCCCTAGAGCCATTGCACATGAGACGAAACGCCTAAGAAGATGTCCATAGACATGAATCAGACTTATCTTTGTTATATGTGCACTGTAGTATATATTCCAACTTTTTTTTTTGGTCTTTTCCAATCATAAGCCAGAATTCTGATTCCACTCCAGTTATTATTTGTAATTCTGTCGGTCCAGTTCAGTTATGATCTGTGATTCTGCTTGTGGTGTCTGAGGGAGGCGAATGTAAATCAGCTCTGCTGCAGTGCCCACTTCATTGAGACTGGTCGCATGGTACTCCACGCTAGGGCTGCACGATATTACAGAAATATGCCATACACGATAACATAACTGTATACTGCGATATCGATATTACTCGCGATATTTAATACTGACATACAGTGCCCTCCATAATTATTGGCACCCCTGGTTGAGATGTGTTTTTTAGCTTCCAATTATTTTATTTTTTTTCTAAATAATATGGAACCTTAATGGAAAAAAAGAGAAAAATCCAACCTTCAATACAAGTGCATTTATTCAGTGGGGAAAAAATCCCACATAAAGAAATAATTATTTGACATCAAATAATGTGTGTCACAATTATTAGCACCCCTGGTGTTAATATTTTGTACAACCCCCTTTTGCCAACAAAACAGCACCTAATCTTCTCCTATAATGTTTCACAAGATGGGAAAAGACAGAAAGAGGGATCTTCAGCCATTCCTCTTTGCAGAATCTCTCTAAATCATCCAGAGACCTGGGTCCTCTCCTCTGTACTCTCCTCTTCAGCTCACCCCACAGGTTCTCAATGGGGTTGAGGTCAGGGGACTGAGATGGCCATGGGAGGAGCTTGATTTTGTGTCTGGTGAACCATTTCTGTGTAGATGTGGCCATATGTTTATGTTTATGTTGTCTTGCTGAAAGACCCAGTGACGACCCAGCTTCAGCTTTCGGGCAGAGGGCAACAGATTTTGATTTAAAATGTCCTGGTATTTCAAAGCATTCATGATGCCATGCACCCTAACAAGGTTCCCAGGGCCTTTGGAAGCGAAACAGCCCCACAGCATCACTGACCCACCCCCATACTTCACAGTGGGTATGAGGTGCTTTTCAGCATGCGCATCTTTCGTGGTACGCCAGACCCACTTAGAGTGTTTGTTGCCAAAAAGCTCAATCTTGGTCTCATCTGACCAAAGCAGACGGTCCCAGTTGAAGCCCCAATACCGCTTGGCGAACTCCAGACGCTTGCGTTTATGATTGTGAGTGAGGAAAGGTTTTCTCCGTGCATGCCTCCCAAACAGCTTGTTGGCGTGTAGACAGCGCCTGATGGTTGATTTGGAGACTTTGTGACCCCAGGATGCTACCATGTGTTGTAATTCTGTAACAGTGAGCTTTGGAGATCTTTTGATTTCTCTTACCATCCTCCTCACTGTGCGTGGTGGCAAAATAAACTTTGGTCCTCGTCCAGGCTTGTTTACCACTGTTCCAGTTGTTTTGAACTTCTTAATTATTCCTCTCACAGTGGATATGGGCAGCTGCAGTTGAGTGGCAATCTTCTTGTAGCCTCTGCCTGACCTGTGAAGGTCGACGCACATCTGCCTCACTTGTATGCTGTGTTCCTTTGTCTTTCCCATGTTTAAGAGTGGATAAGAGAAATGGCCTCGGTTGTCAACGTCATATTTATATACCCCAGGGAAACAGGAAGTGATTAATTACTAATTAAATGTTCCTACATACTCTGGTAAACTTTGTAAACTACTGTAGAAATGACAGAAATGATTCAATTATATTTATTTCCTGGGAATTGTTAAGGGTGCCAATAATTGTGGAACAGGTGATTTAATGAAAAATAATTATTTTTCAGTCAGGGATTTTTTTTATTTTCTTACAATTCATTTGAGTTGAAGGCTACATTTTCCTACAATTTTCAGTGTGACAGTATTCTTCTGCAATAAACACTGAATTTATTTTAAGGCTTTTAACACATCTCAACCAGGGGTGCCAATAATTATGGAGGGCACTGTATATTTTCCCTCTCTACGTGACATTCTACACTTTATCATGGGTAAAACAATTGAGAGCAATGCTTTATTGCCAACGTTATTTTTTATTAGGAAAAAACATGGCTAATACACAGCATTAACTTAAAATGTCAACATTTATAATGCATTTTTTAACTTTCTCACCAAATTTCCTGTTATTAAAATTTTTAAACTGTTTGCAATACGTGCACCACTTCTGCGATGCGTGTATCACAAGCCGTGATATCGCGATATCGATACATTTTCGATATATCGTGCAGCCCTAGTCCACACTCCACTCCACTCTGCTCTGCTCTGCTTGCCTCTGGCAGCCCATGTGGGCAGAGTTGCCATGCTCTCTCTGCTGTGCCGGATTAACGCACAGGCTAGATATGGCTGCAACCTAGGGTCCCCCACCTACCAGGGGGCCCCTGATTGGCCAAATGTGAAAAATTACAGAATTATGACAAGATGTAATATTGAAAATGTATCTGTTGTGTTCAGTACAGTTGGTAGACATGTTATCCTTAATTCCTAACTCATAGTTTCGACACTGTCTATGTAAAATTGTCAGGAAATTGGCCTTCTGGGGGGCCCACAGAAACCCGTAGCCTAGGGGCCCCAGGCCATCTCAATCCGGCCCTGTGTCTCTGCCATGCCAGAGGAGAGGGGTTGACAGAGAGGCTGCCCCTGGCTACAGCAGCGCCACCAGAGACACTTGAATTAAGTTAGGCCTGGATTATGAGGGTTGGTTGTTGAGAGCAGGGAATCTGTCGGGGGACAAAGCGGTCAGTTGTCCCGGGCACAGGGAGAGAGAGAGATGGGGGTGGGGCGGTCCACAGAATTGGACCCTCATTAGATTGCATGTATTGAATGGGGGGGGGCTTTCAGATGACCTTCTCCCGGACCCAGTCAAAGCTGTCAGCAGCCCTGGGTGGTGGGAGGACAGCACACTTGAAAAGTCAAGCTGGGCAGCCAGCTGAAGAGGCTATGCCTCAGGCCAAGTGCGCTCTCCAAAAACCAAATCAATATTAATATTTTTAAAGAATGTTGAAAAAGATAGGTATGAACACTGCTGATAAGCTCCAAAAAACGTTATTATTTAAAATTAAGCAACGTTTCAATCACCCTGGATTTTCATCAGGCATTCAACTGTCTGACTTTTTTTGTCTGGCACCTGCAACAAGTGTTTTTGGATGTGCGCACCCTACCCAAAACTACTATGATGCTCATGGGCAGAGCACAGGCCTTTTGTCATTCTGCTTCACGTGTCTGAAGGAGGCAACTATTCCTAAAAGGAGTTCTGCTACTCTGCCCACTAGATGAGCAATACCCTCCCTGCCTCCAGTCTTCTCTGCCTCACTGTACTGTGCCCACTAAGCTAACACTCACACTGCTTCGAAAAGGCAGCAGTTTTATGCGAAGTGCAGTATCATGCTAAACGCACCCTAGTCAGGGTTTCTAGCTAGCACAAACTTGCGTTGCTGCATTTTGTCTGTGTTTATTTTTTACTCAGTCTGAGGAAGGGCCAGGGTGGCCCGAAACGGCACGCAAATAAAAATGGATGAAATGGGAGCTCATCGGTGTGCGGTTCATCTTTTTCCTTCATGTAGTTACTGCAGTTTGCCTTTGCAGGGCAGTGTTCTGGTTCCCCCCTCAGGTCGAGCTTTTCAATTAAGTGCCGCTCGGTGGGCTGTCGCTCTTCCCCCCGTTGTGAGTCGCATACAGGCCTACGAAATGCCATATTAAGGATCAAAGGCAGATTGGAAAAGCACCCTCCAGCTACTGCCATTTGCAACTGTGGTGGACACACACACACACACACACACACACACACGCCATTCTCATTCCATATATGTGTGTGACTAGAGGGACTATGTGGTCCTACACGCGTGCAACTCTTCTTAATCTGTTTGTTCCGGCTGCTTCTTCTTTGGTGTTTTTGCACTTATAGCTTATAGCTGCAAAACAATTAGCGACTCCTAGCAATGTGTTCGGTGAAATTACATATGGTGCTGCAAACAGGTTCCTTTGAAAGCAAAGGTGGAGGCATAAAATTAACATTTCATTACGCGAAAAATTAACCTTGTTAATGGCCATGGCTTTTGTGTGTCATTTGTTGTACTTTTTAATTTCAGACCTATTGCTCTACATACAGATGTTCTTGTGTAAACGTGTTTCTGAGCAGGGGATGGTCTTTGAAGTGTTTTTCCAAGAGTGGGAAGTAGGCCTTTAGCTACGTATACACACATCGCTGCTATTTACTAGCTTCTCGCTTGCTCGTCTTCCAATTGTTTACTCGCTTACTCGCCTTGCTCGAAGTTCAAATATTTTCAACTTGGGATCCGCCCACATCGCATCGCTGGTACAGTACTCGCCTGCTAGTCTCGCTGGAACACATTTATATTCTATTGACTTCATTCACTGAGCGAGTAACTATCAGCGACGTGTGTGAGCCTAGCTTTTGAGTATCGTTGCTGTAAATGTGCTGTGTTGTGGGTTGTACTCCTGGCTGTAAATTGACGCCAGCTGGATGTGAAAATTCTGTTTGGCTGGTTGAAGAGGGAACTTAAAATTTAACATCCATTAGCCAAATTGGCTAGAGATTAAAAAAAAGAAAAAATAAGCGTCATTTAAGCGTCTCTGAGTGTTTTTTTTATATGTAGTGTATGTGCATATTTTTAAATTTTATTTATATTTTATTTTGAGAGGACCGTGATGACATGACAGGAAGCGAGTGGGGAGAGAGAGATGGGGAAGGGATGGCAAAGCACCCGGGCCGGGAATCAAACCGTGGTCAGTCGTGTAGCAGATGCATAGTATATAAAGTAATGGGTTATTATTATTCGGCATTTGTCAGTGTATTTTCTGTTGTCATTGCCCATACACATGACTGTCTTCTGTGGATGCAAACACATTTTACACTATATTATAATTCATTATAATAGTCTTGTTGATGTTTTTCTCTGCCCTTCAGTGTTCTTTCTTTCATGGTGAATGACATGTTTATTCGCTACTTCTAAAGACCAACTCTCTTCGTTAACAGTACATTGAAAGCACATGAAGTCCTCAGTCTATCTATTGATTAGTCGTCGTTGTCTATCCATCAAATTAGTGAACATCTTTGCTTCCCCCCCCCCTTCACACTTCAGCTTATGCCTTCTCCATCTGTCTTCCTTCTGAACACATTGCTTGCGTGGGCGGGTGATTTGTGGTGGTGGTGTTGTCATGGCCACAAGTGTGATCGAGGGCTAAGTGCAGCTATATCTCGCCACTGTGTGAGGGCTGGCCAATGGAAATTGCTTTCTCAAGTTCTTCAGTTTCTTTCTTCTCTTCCTGTCAGCCTTGACCTCATCGTGGGGAGATTGGAAGGTTGCAAAATGAGGATGGCCTCTGACCCGTTCCCTGATGCTCACGCTTGAGTTTTTCTTTTATTTCAGACGTGTAAATCGAAGAAAAACTGAAGTGTGATTTAAACAGTTAGACACATGTAATATATAATGGACATTATACATACTGTATGTCCCTGATACTTTTCTGGCAGATTCTGAGGGAAATGAATAGTGAAAAAGCATCATGATTGTGTTGATGCGCATACAGTCGTAGCTTCTGCGCCTGCATGGCTATTCTGGATCGCATTAAACCTTTTCCATCACTTCTGTAGCAATTCAACCCCAAAACCATATGCTCAGAGCAAATTAATTTACTGTAACAAATCCGGTCTGGAAGTGATATAACTATTTTTCCATCACATGTGACGCAATAAGTTCTAGATCTGCATCACATTAAAGCGAATCATCTCGTTGATGGGAAAAGTGTCCTTCTGCATGGCACCTTAACTCCACACATGCTGCTTCCAGGGACTGGAACCAATGCAATGTAATTTGGAAGATGGCTCATTGGAATCCTGAGCTAGACAGAGCAATGTGGGTGGCACCTGACCCCAATGTGCTCGACACACTCCTCTGTACATGTGCATACACACGCACACACACACACACACGCGCACACGCACACACACACGATAATGTAATATTTGTGCTTTTCCTTTAAGTCTCTGGTGCTGTGTTTGTGTGCATGTCGTCTGTTTTTTTTGTACAGGTTGAATGTGTGACATTGCTGCTGCAACATGAATTTCCCCCTTGTGGGGATAAGAAAGAGCATTCTTCCTTCCTGCCTTCCTTCCTCACTTCCTTAATGTCCTGTGCCCCCTCAGGTACCTGAATGCCATCCAGACCATGTGCCCGCACATTCTGCGCTACCTCACCACTGCCGTCATCACCAACAAGGACGTACGCAAGCGCCGGCAGGTGCTCAAGGACCTCGTCAAGGTCATTCAACAGGTGGGTTTGAGGTCAATGACCCGTTCAAGGTCATTCATAGGGGTGGAAATCACACCCTTCATTTTGATTCGATATTGATATTATTATTTTTTTAGGCCATCAATTTGATTAATTTCGATACTTAAGAATGCTCCATGATTCGATTAGTTTCTATTCAAATCAATGGTTCATACTTTTTATTTTTTACTTATGTGTGAAATGTTAAAGAAAACGACAAGCTGAAATATCATTTGAGGGGCATCTTTATTATGGTCCGTATTACTATTACTCATACCTGCCGACCATTACGCATTTTGTGTAGCAGATACGGATTTTGACATCAAACTACGGCGCTGTCACTTCAAAATACGGGAAAAACCAATAGCAAAGTGTTTTCACGGGCCCTTATATATTATATTTCTCTGTAGACTTGCAACCAGCCAGAGCCGTAGATATGGCTCTGCTTGCAACTCTCGCACTGGCCTTTCCATTGGTCAGCAACGTGTGGGGGGGAAATATTGACCAATCAGAGCGCTGGTTTAGGGGTCTTCATTTGTTGTCGCTCCGCTCGAGTCCAGGTATCAGCTGCAGATAGAAAGTTTGTTCGAAGACACACAAGCAGAGAGACTACTCCTATAATCTCTGACACAAGTGTCCTCCTCCTGTCATCATATATTATCCATCTTGGTGCTGTCGCTGTAGTTTTACAAGTGAGCACCGTCAAAATCACCGTTTCAAAGGTAAATGGGCTTTGAGAAAGGTAGCCTCAATGGGAATAGTGAATTGCGTCCAGTTGCTAAGTCCGTAAACTTGTGCAAATAAATAAAGCTCGAGGTCTGTCGTCCTGAACATAATGGTTCACCCAATGTTTCGCCGTATTTGACGGCAATATGTTGGTACTTTTTTTGATATTGGACCGAAACGAGATTACTTCCGAATGAGAAAATGTGGTCGACTGCTGACTATTCCTGCGCTATAAATTAGCAGATTAGCAGCAAACTAAATTCGGTTTCCCTTTGCGTCGGGTCATTTTAGCTGGGGAAAATAAAGCGATAGTTCCTAACGGTTGTGCTCGGAGGACATCCGTAATCTACCATGACACCGTATAAAGACATAGGAATACTGGAGTCGTGGCCCATTCTGTGAACAGGTGTAACAGGTATTGTGCGTCATACCAAAATATGCATGACTCCACGACTAGAACTATCCGTAATCACGTATGGCAATCTATTAATAAAATATATTATCCTGTCATCATGTATGTGCAGAACACTGGACAATAGCCAACTCATGACGGCAAATGAGGGTAGATAGGCCAATATGTAGAGAACTATATGAGACTAGATAAATGGTAGAGCCACATGACGTGTAGGCTACTGAATGGATGCAAGTGTGATTTTGATGTTAGCCCCCAAGGTAATAATATTAACCTGATATTATCCTAGCCTAGATAACACCTGTCTTTATCTTTTTATCTACAATCTGCTGATACTTCTTCACAGTAGGTGACAACATCACCATTTATTAATATTGGGGGAAATGATGTAAGAATCATTGCAATTCAACTTTTTGTTCATAAATATCACCGAAATGCATCTGTATTATATAATCAAATGATAAATTTCCCTACATATACCTTCTACAGCCAAAAAATAATAAGCAAATGCTTCAATTTCATACTCGATTCCAGCTCCTTAACACCCCCCCCCCAAGTGACCAAATGCTCTGTTTAGCTGGTACATAGGATAACTTACTAGCCAGACTGCTGGTATGTTTGACTTGTAAGATTAACAGCCATATTGGCTGGTGATCAATAAAGTTAACTTAGAGGCCTGAATTCCAGCACACTATACTATAGCATTTTATTGGTGTCATGGTGTGAAAGAAAAAAAACATCTTCCATGAAAGTTTAATAATGTATGGTATTTCAAAGTACTGTGAAGAGCAAGATAATCTGGTGAAATTGCCAGATAAACGGGATGTTAGGCTAAAATGCATTAAAATGCAGGACATTGCATCTAAGAAAAGCTATTTTTTCCTGGGAGAGGACCCCTACTCCCCCTGCCTGAATGAAGTGTCCCATATTTTCCCCCTTGACATTTGGCAACCCAAGGTGTGCAAAACAAAGTAGCCTCTCAGAGATGGGCCCGCCGGCGGCCCATGGTATCGCGCTGCGTTGACCACATTTTCTCACTTGTAGGTATTTGTTGCGCCGTGAATTGCCGCGCCGCGATAAATTGCTACTCAAAAAAAAAATTCAAGGTTGGCAGGTATGATTACTGCATGAGCAAAATAAAATGCCTCACAAAATGAGTACATCAAGTTGCAGGTGTAAGGCAGGAAACCCTGATCAATACTAAAAGTTCAGAAAAAATAGCACACTCAATACTGTCCTTTTCCCCCCTCTTTTTTTATTTCTTGGAGAAACTCGAGTTCACACCATGAAATAAAAAAGAGGAACAGAACATTATTCAGTGTGCAGTGTTTCCTGAACTTTAAGTATTGACTCAGGTCAATTGGGTCATTCAGCAGTGGGTTTGGTTTCAAGGCCAAGACAAGACAAGTTAACAGAATTTGTACATTATGGTGCATTTCTGTATTAGGCAGTTCACTGTGCTTTAAGAAAGCAAATGCATCAAATCCTACAAAGTAAATTAGAAACGAAGAGAGGAAGAGGAAGATAAGCACCTGAGAGCTATGACACCTGAGGGCAGCTTTGCCCAAATTAGGAGCATCATTCACCAGGTGGGACTGAGCAAGGCACATAACCCCACATTACTCTGTAACTGTATCCCATACCCTGCACCTAAATAACTTTTAGTCAGTTTGGATAAAAACCCCTAAAGGCGATCATACACTGTGCGTTATTTTCAGTCGTGGATATTAAGCTCCTTCTCACACTGCACAAGGGAATTTAACGATTTAAAAGTTCACATCTCACGACTCACGTCCTCACACTATACGAGCCGACAGTCGGATGCGAGCAGAATGCTCCCACTGTGCGACACGACAGGCATGTTTCCCGGGTCTGCAGAGGAGGGAACATGCGCACCTGAGGTGGAGATGAGGACGCGCTCAAGAGCGAATCGCGCTGCCCTATCAATTTGTGCATGTGTAGTGTCAAATCGGGTCGTAGCACTGCTTTAACTGTGCGATTTACTCACGAGGGACGACCAGGATTTCAAAGCGTTTTGATTGTCTTGCGACCTTGCACGATCGCGAGGTGGCATCGCTTGTCCTTACCCCATGTACACTACACAATGCGAAACACACGATTGAGCAAGAAATCGGCCCGAGTGCAAAATCGGGGCAAAAGTCGCACAGTGTAAACCTGCCTTAAGTTTAATGTAATGTTTACCCCAGACTAATGGTGAGTGGTGTTCAAGTTCAAGTTCAAGTTCAAGTTCAAGTACTTTTATTTGTCACATACATGGTAATTGTAGTGAAATGATGATGGGGTCATCAGCTCTGCATCTTAAAAATAAAAAAAATTAAAGAAGTAAAGTAAAAAATGAAATAAAAGGTGAGAAATAAGTTAAAGAAAAATAACAAAGAAAATTATTATTTAAAAAAGTCTCTGTTCAGCAGTCGCACTGCCTGGGGGTAAAAACTTTTCCTCATTCTTTCAGTTCTGGCCTGAATGGTTCTGAGTCGTCTGCAGGACTTAAGTAGGGTGAACATGTAAGAGTTGGGGTGTGAGACATCCTGCATAATCTTCCTTGCCCTGGCTCCCACTCTCTTAGTGTAAAGGCCTAAGAGTCCTGGAAGGTTGGCTTTGATAGTGCGCTCTGCAGAGCGCACCACTCTCTGTAGGTCCTTCTGTTGTTGTTGTGTGCAGCTTCCAAACCAGGCTGTAAAACAGCCTGTTAACACACTTTCCACCGCTGATGAATAGAAGGTGGTCAGGATGGGAGTGGAGACCTTAAACTTCCTCAGTAGGCGGAGAAAGTACAGCCGCTGCCTGGATTTTGCTGTCAGGTGTTGAGTGTGTTGTGACCAGGAGAGGTCCTCAGTCAGGTGTACTCCCAGGTACTTGTAATTTGAGACCCTCTCCACAGGCTCCCCGCTGATGGTAAGTGGCGTGTATGCCCTGCTCTGCACCTTCCTGAAGTCCACTACCATTTCTTTCGTCTTGCTGACGTTCAGGGCCAGGTTGTTGGACTGACACCACAGTGCTAGGTCATCCACCTCATTCAGGTAGGCTGTCTCGTTGTTGTTTGAGATGAGACCCAGCACCACGGTGTCGTCAGCGAACTTAAAGATGGAATTTGAGCTGCTGGTGGTTGTACAGTCATGCGTGTAGATGTTATAGAGCAGTGGGCTCAAAACACAACCCTGGGGCGAGCCAATGTTGAGGGTCAGCTGACTTGAAGTTCGCTTTGCCCAAATTAGGAGCATCATTCACCAGCAAGGCACATAACCCCACATTACTCCAGGGACTCTATCCCATACCCTGCACCTAAATAACCTTTAGTCAGTTTGGATGAAAAACCCTAAGTGTAATGTGACAGTAGGGACACATAGGAGGCGAAGCGAAGAGAGGCGAAATCCAACCGTCATCAGGTCGTCGCGGCGAATCAAATGGAACGGAACAGTTATGTTGTTGATTTGATTGGGCCGCGGCAGGCGAATTCGCTCCTCATTTGCATAACATTAAACTTTCTTTAATAATTTCACTTCGCTTCGCCCCTGTTCGCTTGCTTTCGCTTGCCTTCGCCTGCCTTCGCCTCTCATAGGAATGAATGGCAAAGTTCGCAAATTCGTGTGTATGTGTCCCTACCGTAATGTTTTCCCCAGACTGATGGTGAATGGTGTTGGTTTTATACGCCTTAGCTATTACCTTAATCCTTCAGCTCATCCTGCGTATATTTTCACCTGAAGGATAAGTCTTAATTATTTATACATTTATTTAGAAGTTGTTTACTTAAGGTCAAAACGGAGTATTAAAAATGCATGTTGCGGATTTGTTTCCAACCTGGGTTTGTGTTGTGGACCAGGAACCCCCTGCAGGGCTTACTAAGCCTTTGCTGACGTGTGTGTCTGTGTGTGTGTGTGTGTGTGTGTGTGTGCGCGCGCGCGCGCGTGTGTGTCTTTGTGTCTGTGTCTGTCTGTGTGTGTGTGTGCGCGTGTGTGTGTGCGCGCGTGTGTGTTTGTGTGTGCACGTGTCTGTGTGTGCGTGTGCGTGTGTGTGTGTGCGTTTGTGTGTCCGCGTGTGTGCGCGCGTGCCTGTGCGTGTGCGTGTGCGTGTGCGTGTGTGTGAGTGCGCGTGCGTGCGTGCGTGTGTGCGTGTCCCAAAATCGGGGAGGGTGGATCTGTGGCAGATGCTGAAAAAAGCGACTAAATTGCAGGCAGTGCACTCTTCAACCTTGCAGTTGTACCATCATTGTTTATTTACTGCGATCAAACGCTGGGGGAAAGGATAAGAGAGTTGGTGGTAGATGACATGCGCATTGTGTCTGCTGCACTCAACAGAGCTAGAAATAAGTCCCCTATCTCCTCTCCTCTCCTCTCCTCTCCTCTCCTCTCCTCTCCTCTCCTCTCCTCTTCTCTCCTCTACACTCTTCTCCTCTCCTCTCCTCTACTCTACTCTACTCGATTCATCTACTCTCCTTTCTCCTCTCCTCTCCTCTCCTCTCCTCTC
>NC_085876.1:44410744-44438244 GCF_034702125.1 Engraulis encrasicolus
AAAAAAAAAAAAAACGGCACACCAAATGAAGAAGACCTTGCTGAGAAAAAGAAAGACCTAAGTTCAATAGTGCAAGATGTTTCCACATTCAATAATGGTGGTGACTTGCCATGACTTAGAGCAGGATAATGATGGTTGTCATGTTCTTCCATAATTGAACAGGCCATGCTGAATGGTCTCTTAATGTTGTTTGTATTGATCCGAGTTGTGTTGTCCTGTGTGTGCAGTATCTTCACTTTGTCACTTCCACCAGGTGTTGGTAAATGACATCTTACTGTGTGTGTGTGTGTGTGTGTGTGTGTGTGTGTGTGTGTGTGTGTGTGGGGGGGGGGGGGGGGGGTATATTTGTGTTTGTCCTGTATGCATTGAAGATTGTTTGCTTCATTATGGTGTGTGTGTTTATGTATTTGGGAGTTTGTTTTCTTGCTTGCCAGGTGTATGCTGGCCGTCAATTTACGTGTTGCTTGCTCGGTCACTTCCTCTGTTCAGGTCGTGTATGACTTCTTCCTGGTGGCCTGTCTGTACGGTGTGTGTGTGTGCATGGGTGTGTGTCTTCTTACATTGTTTATTCTTGTTACTACGCGTGTGTGTGTGTGTGTGTGGCTTCCTTTGTCCAGGTGCTGGTGAAGGACTTCTTCGCTGTGTGCATGCGTGCGCTGTCTGTCTGTCTCTGTCTGTCTGTCTGTCTGTCTGTCTGTCTGTCTGTGAGAGTTCGTTTGCTTCATTATGGTGTGTGTGTGTGTGTGTGTGCATGTGTGTGCATGTGTGTGCGTGTGTGTGCGTGTGTGTGCGTGTGTGTGCGTGTGTGTGTGTGTGTGTGTGTGTTGGTGAATGACTTCTTCGTGATGTGTGTTTATGTATGTGGGAGTTTGTTAGCTTCATTATGTTATTTTGTGTGTGTGTGTGTGTGCGCGTGTGTCCAGGTGCTGGTGAATGACTTCTTCCTGGTGGCGTGTCTGGAGGACTTCATCGAAAACGCCCGACTCTTCATCTTCGAGACCTTCTGCCGAATCCACCAGTGTATCAGTATCAGGTCAGCACACACACACACACATACACACACACACACACACACACTTGCCCAAAAATACTGGATAAGAGAAAGATGGCGCAAAACACGCCCACTCAATGCAAAAGCGTGTGCTCAAGTTGGGTCTCCTAAGGGGGCGTTGTCCCCTCCTTCTTCTTCTCTTTTTGAGGTGTTTGCTCAAGACGTGCGCTACCGCCATCTACAGCGCAAAGGGGACTTGATTTATTCTCAACCTCAGGACTCCGAAGGTCTCCTAACGGAAGGTCTCCTAAAGGGGCGTTCACCCAACATAAAGTGGATACCGGAAAAGAAATAAAATGCAGGGTTCCCACTGGTGCTTGAATTCCTTGAAAATGCTTGAATTTCAATTAAGTGTTTTCAAGGTTGTGAAAGTGCTTGAATGTTTGGTGAAGTGCTTAAAAATGCTTGAAATGTGTGTCAAGTCAAACTCAGTAAGCCAAATAATAGAAATAAATTGTTCAGGTACATCACAAATCTGAGGGAGTGAAATGTCAGATTGGATTATCCATTCGACACCCTAAAATCGATTAGAATGCAGGAAATTGCATCTTAAAAACACAACATTTTCTGGACACACCCCTTCCCGCGACCTATTTAAAGGTGCTGGAACGATTTCCGTTTTCTATTAAACGATTTGAAAAACGATTTCCTTCACATTTTCCTCCTGGAGTAAATGCATCCTATAGAGAAAACCATGAGTGCTTGAAAGACAGAGGGATGAAAAGCCTAGTCAAGTTGTTGTGGTTAACTCGGGTTTGGGAGCAATAAAAAAACTTGAGAGAAGGGACAGTTGGGATGAGTTTACTGACACTCCCCAGCCCCCCCATTGCCCAGTATGAAGTGGGAAACACTGGATATATAGAGTTCAGTTGACCACAAGAGAGCTGGAAATCAAATTTGCAAGTTCAGACATACAAAAGGTTTTATCTTTTACCTGACATGTTTCGACAGTGAAACTTCCGTCTTCATCAGAGGGTCACATGGATATGCTTTCATACATCAAAACATCAGCTGTATTTAAGCACCTCACACTTCACAGCCTTCATCAGGGCGTGGTATTACTTCACCTACCTTGACTCAAAGGAGAGTGCTTTGGATACAGTTCAAAAGTCTGTCAAGCCCTAAAAGGAGTAACCAGATGCACCCCTTCAACCTGGAGAAAAGACTATAGAGCGCTCGCTATTCTTTCCTGTTGCAATTGAACTCTATATATCTTTGCGATATGGAGATATGCATCTCTGGAAAGCGAAGCTATTAGCTTCCTATTCCCACAACTCTCCACTTTTGACCATTGTGCATACACTAAGGACAGAAAGGCTAATGCCGTGTACAGACCAGGAGCGAATGAAGCGACGGAAGTCATTATTTCTCTATGGAGGGCACGCGACCTGCGCTACCAAAGCGAATTCGCCAGGAGCGAAGCTTCTTGCGCTACCAGAGCGAATTTTGACGATTAAGCTAAATCTAATCGCAGGCGAATTCGCTCTGACGCTGTTCGACGAAAGCCAATCGGAACGTTCATATCTCCGAATGTCCCAGGCTGTCAAGCAAGAGCCGTTATGTGATTAGCTGAATCAAACATGTCAATGCTGCGTCTCGAGCGAATACAGCGACTTCAAGGCGAAACTTCTTCTACTACCCACGCTACCAGGCAGCGTAGTTCGCTCTTGGTCTGGACACGGCATAAGTGGTGTAGGGGGGATTCAGTGGAGCCCTCTCGTATTGCGTAGGTTAAACATCTGCTGCTTGTGGAAAGAGGAGAAGTCGGCAACACTGTAGCTCCGCTTTGAAAATGTATTCAGGTTACACAACGTTTCGACCCAACAGAGTCTTCATCAGACAGTTTTGGCCTCTCGGGGGAAGTGGAGCTCTCTTTAGCATGGCTCAGGTTAAATGTGTGCTGCTCCCATGAGGAATAACACCATACGCTGGAGAAAAGAGGGGAGGAAATAACAAGTTAACAGGAGATGAGGGAGGAGATGAGGGTAACAGGGGATGGACTAGACATGGGGCTTTGTATTTCCCTGTGGAGATGGGCTTTGCAGGAGTCTGGTGTTTGTGTGGGAGTATTTCTTGGATGTGTGTGAGGTTCTGTGTGTGTGGGTGGCTGTGTGTGTGTGTGTGGGGGGGGTGGGGGTGGGGGGGGGGGTGGTTGTGTGTGGGTGGAGGGGCTGGGGGGGTGAATATGTGCATGTGTAAAGGAATGTCTCTAAAGATGTATTTGTGTGTGTGTGTGTGTTAGGGCCAACTGTGTGTGTTTTGGTGTATATGTATGACCTGGAGGGTGTTATGTGTATTGTGTGTGTGCGTGCGTGCGTGTGTGTGTGTGTTAACGCGCCTCACACACCGTAAATGAAGTCCGGTGGGTGGTGCATCACTCCCCTGCCTCCCTCTACCTGCCTTTATTCCCTCTGGGCCCAGCCAGCCTAGCCAGCGCAACACCACAGCACAGTGAGGCACCGCAACACAACGCAGCCCAGCGAGGCACAGTGCACTTCGTTATGGTGGAGCCCTGGGAGCTCACAAAGAAAATCAATGGTGGCCCTCACAGAGAGAGTTAGAGAGGTAGAGAGAGGGAGGTAGAGAGAGGGAGGTAGAGAGAGGGAGAGAGAGAGAGAGAGAGAGAGAGAGAACTGCTCGTGCTGCCTTGACTATTGGAGAAAAGCCAGATAGAGCAGAGCACTGAGCCAGTCAGTCAGTCAGCCACACAGCACAGCAATAGGGGACGAACGCTGCCTTGCATTCAGACCAGTGGCCATCAGCCCTGTACTGTGGCCTTCCCTGCCCTCTGAAGTCATGCTATTAACACAAAAGCACCCCAGAGCTGTTAAAGGAAGGAGGGGTGTGTGTGTGTGTGTGTGTGTGTGTGTGTGTGTGTGTGTCTGTGTGTCTGTGTGTCTGTGTGTCTGTGTGTCTGTGTGTCTGTGTGTGTGTGTGTGTGCGTGTGCGTGTGCGTGTGCGTGTGCGTGCGCGTGCGTGTGCGTGTGCGTGTGCGTGTGTGTGTGCGTGTGCGTGTGCGTGTGTGTGTGTGTGTGTGTGTGTGTGTGTGTGTGTGTGTGTGTGTGTGTGTGTGTGTGTGTGTGTGTGTGTGTGTGTGTGTGTGTGTGAAGTGGGAGTGTAGAGAAATGCAGTGCTAATTCAAGAGTGCTAAGGGGCTGGCTTTGATCTGTGGGAAGCCAGCGCTATCAGAATCGGCTCGATAGCCAATGAACCATGTCTATTGCTACTCGCCACTGGAAGATGACGATCAGGATGACTGCAATTCTGTTGATAAGAACGGTTTTATTATATATATTTATACTTGGATGTATTTATTTTTAGTATTATTTTATTGCTAGTACTGCTGCTGTGATTGGCCATACAAAAACACACAATGGTATTGAAGCTGGTTCTTTGAAAGTCTGATTTTTCCAGCTGTGATGTGTGTGCGCGTGTGTGTACGTGTTTACATGTGTGTGTTTACGTATGTGTGTGTTTACTTGTGTTTACTTGTGTGTGTGTTTACGTGTGTGTGTGTGTGTGTGTGTGTGTGTGTGTGTTTACGTGGAGCTCGGGAGCTAATTGGTGTCTGTCCCCTGCAGCGGTGCGGAGAGAAGAGCCTCCCCCTGTGCACAGTGTGTGAGTGTGTGGGCGAGTGTGTGTGTGAGCGAGTGTGCGTGCAAAAGACAGATATGGGTTGAGAGAAGGGGAATAGAGAAAGACTGAAAATGGGCGAGATGGTAAGACGACCAGAGGAGGAGGAGGAGGAGAGAGGGATAGAGACGACCAGAGGAGGAGGAGGAGGAGAGAGGGATAGAGACGACCAGAGGAGGAGGAGAGGGAGAGGGAGAGGGGGATAGAGACGACCAGAGGAGGAGAGGGAGAGGGAGAGGGGGGTAGAGACGGACAGAGGAGGGGAAGAAGAGAGGGAGGGAGATAGAGACACAGAGGAGGAGGAGAGGGAGAGGGGGATAGAGACGACCAGAGGAGGAGGAGGACAGGGAGAGGAGGATAGAGACGGACAGAGGAGGAGAAGAAGAGAGGGAGGGAGATAGAGACACAGACAGGGAGAGCGGGATAGAGACGACCACAGGAGAGGGAGAGGGAGAGGGGGATAGAGAGACGACCAGAGGAGGAGGAGAGGGAGAGGGGGATGGAGAGACAGAGGAGGAGAGGGAGAGGGGGATAGAGACGACCAGAGGAGGAGGAGAGGGAGAGGGGGATAGAGACGACCAGAGGAGGAGGAGAGGGAGAGGGAGATAGAGACGAGCAGAGGAGGAGGAGGAGGAGAGGGGGATGGAGATGGAGAGACAGAGGAGAGGGAGAGGGGGATAGAGAGAGGGAGATGATGATGGAGACGGAGAGTGAGACTTATGGTAAGACGGACAGAGGTAGAGAGGGAGAGGGGGATAGAGAGACGGAGGAGGAGAGGGAGAGGGGGATAGAGACGACCAGAGGAGGAGGAGGAGGAGAGGGGGATAGAGACGGACAGAGGAGGAGGAGGAGGAGGAGAGGGGGATAGAGACGAGCGGAGGAGGAGAAGGAGGAGAGGGAGATAGAGACAGAGGAGGAGGAGAGGGAGAGGGGGATAGAGAGACGACCAGAGGAAGAGGAGAGGGAGAGGAGGATAGAGACGGACAGAGGAAGAGGAGAGGGAGAGGAGGATAGAGACGGACAGAGGAGGAGAAGAAGAGAGGGAGGGAGATAGAGACACAGACAGGGAGAGCGGGATGGAGACGACTGCAGGAGAGGGAGAGGGAGAGGGGCATAGAGACGACCAGAGGAGGAGGAGAGGGAGAGGGGGATAGAGACAGGGTGGAGGAGGAGGAGAGGGAGAGGGGGATAGAGACGGACAGAGGAGGAGGAGAGGGAGAGGGGGATAGAGAGACAGAGGAGGAGAAGAGGGAGAGGGGGGTAGAGACAGAGAGTGAGACTTCTGGTAAGACAGATGGAGAGGGGGATCGAGACAGACTGAGATGGAGAGGGAGAGATGAGAGTTTGGGCTTCCTAATTCTCCCGCTTTGTACAGCACTGCTACTACTTTAACCCCTTAACATTCCTGGCGATTTGCCTGAAAATCGCCTAAAAAGGCATACCCAAATTGAAATTGTAACTGTACCCCAGCCCTTTGTGCTATGGACAAAATAAGACCACTTTTGTAAAGCAGACATTCTCTAGTTTTTTACATGTAGTCAGATCCACTGTAAATTCTTCTGGTGATATCTGTAGATTAAGTAATTATTGTAATTTTTGATAATTTTTGACCCTCGCCTAAAAGAAATAAAATGTACATCTATGAAACAGACCTTTTACTGTGAGGTAAGGGGTGACAGACAGAATGAAACAAAGGCAAAAAGTCCTAAGAACTTACATTTCAGATTTCATAACAAAATCTCAAAATTTGGGCTCTATACACCATTTTATATGTGGGTATGCCTAGGCGAATTTGCAAGGTACCATTTGGAGTCTCCAAATGGACACTTTTGGAGACGTATAGGTATGTTGATGGAAAATATGCCATTACTTGTAAATGCAACATCACAGATAAAAAAATTACATATCTTTGGAAAGGTTACACTTTAGAGAATTAGATTGTACTGTTAGAATACTCACAAAACCCTGATTTTCTGAAAACCCTGACTAAAAAGGCAAAGGAGGGGGAAAATACATTCAATATCGATTTTTGTACTCTAGATATATGAAGGACTGACATTTCTGTCATTATTGTAAGTGACTTTTATATGCATATAGAGCCCATGACAGGCTGGCAGAGGTGTGTGTGTGTGTGTGTGTGTGGTGGTGTGTGTGGGGGGGGGTGGGGGGTGATTGGGGGGTGTTGTGTGTTCGGGGCGCAGATCGGGGGGGTGGGGGTGGGTCGCAAATCTGTGTATTTACCCTGAACTCAGATTACGCACTGCCAAACACACACACTCACACACAAACACACACACACACACACACACACACACACACACACACACACACACACACACACACACACACACACACACACACACACACACACACACACACAGACACACATACCACTTCTCTATGCACCTTCCCACACATAGTTTTTCCTTCTGTTACTCACTATGGGATAGAAATCCTCCTCTCCTCCTCCTCCTCCTCCTCCTCTCATCCTCCTCTCCTCTCCTCTCCTCTCCTCATCTCCTGTCCTCTCCTCTCCTCTCCTCTGAAGGAGCACAAAACAGTCACTAGAGGCACAGTCCCAAGTTTGAAAACAACAGTTATGAGTGACCTGGATGTATACCTTGGCAAAAAAGGGGGGAAATACATGCAATCTCGATGTTTGTACTTTAGATATACACATTTCTGTCTTTATTGTAAGTGACTTTTATATGCATACAGTCAATGACAGTCTGGCAGGTGTGTGTGTGTGTGTGTGTGTGTGTGTGTGTGTGTGTGTGTGTGTGTGTGTGTGTGTGTGTGTGTGTGTGTGTGTGTGTGTGTGTGTGTGTGTGTGTGTGTGTGTGTTGTGTGTGTGTGTGTGGTGTGTGTGTGTGTGTGTGTGTGTGTGTGTGTGTGTGTGTGTGTGTGTGTGTGTGTGTGTGTGTGTGTGTGTGTGTGTGTGTGTGTGTGTATGTGTGTGTGTGTGTTTGGAGGGCGTAATCTGAATCGAGAGTAAATACAGATCTGCTCACACACACACACACACACACACACACACACACACACACACCTGCTCTATGCACCTTCCCACACATTGAAATTAGTCCTTGTTGCTCACTATCCTCAAATCCTTGCTCAAATCCTCCTCTCATCCTCCTCCCCTCCTCTCCTCTCTCATCTCAAGGAGCACAACACAGTCACAAGAGCCACAGTCTCAATGAAAATAGCAGTGTTATGAGTGACCTGAATTCATACCTTTTAGACAGTCACTCCTCTATTAGTTTCCCTGGGGCATACGTGCACAAATTAGTCACAGCAAGGGCTGTGTACAGTATGCTCTTGACGCAACACTCCACAGACAGTCTCACTCCCTGTTATTTGTTACTTTCTCTTTCTCTCCCCACACCCTTGTTACGTTCATAACACTAAAGGCATAGTATACAAACACTCAACCAGCGAACGTGTAGTGAATTGTGAAGGTTTATAGCATGTTGTTTTCATTCCCTAGTGTCCTAGTTTCGTGTAGCGCATATGCGCGCACAAACAGCTACAGGGTTGCAAGGGCTGTGTCCAGAATGCTCTCGATGCAACACGTCTCCACAGACAGTTCTCTCACTCCCTATCTGTTCTTTTCCTTTCACGGAGCTGGTCACCCTATCTCACCCCCTTCTCTTTCTTTCTCTCCTCATGCCCTCGTTACGTTCATAACACTAGAACTAAGCGCATAGTCTAGTCAACTCTGTTTGTTTGTAGCCTACATGTAATGGAGGCTAACTAGCAAACAACGAAATCTACCCTTTTATGTAAATACACTTATGAGGAACAATGTGCCACCTTCTATAACGGAACCGTTGGGTTTTCAAATGTCTAAGAGCATCATGAACAGTTTACTGAAGACATAAAGATGGAAAACATACCCCTTGAAGAGTTTGTGAAATGGTCGACATCCGTCTTAGTTACAGGCAGCAGTCATATATCCATCTGAATTTCATCTGATTCATCACTGTCATGTCCAGTACATTCTTCCATTACACCCAGAAGGGTGAATCTTTATATCCCTTCGAGTTTAGATGCCGTTCTGCTCCAAACAACAAATACGGAACCAGCGCTTACCGCGCGTAGCATAGTAGCTAAAACAGCTGTGCGCAACAGCTGATGAGCTCAAAACTCGCGTCTCGGTTTACGCCCTGTTTTTTTGGTGACATTTCCAGTCAAAACCCACACAATCTACATATCACTGAGTTCCTTAGATTCTTGACTACAACACTGATAGCTTCATTTATGTGGTATTTCTTGCAAAATGTGAATATCAAGCTGCTAAGTGTAGGAAGCAAAGTTATGCATGGTCAGCACTGATTGGCTTTCAGGCTTGTCAGTCATCACATACTTCGCTCTCATTGGTCAAACGGCACTTGAATCTACAGCAGACAAGTATAGCTGCAGGAAGATATCAAGGTTGTGTGTGAACACAGATCCTTCCTGGTGGATTTTTGCTTCTCAACGACAAAAAAATGCGTCATGTTTTTTCCCTGTTGCAACATGCTGCTGCAAAATCAAGCCTTTGATGGACATAAAGTGAGGATATTTACCAAAACTTTTGCACTGGGTGTGTTCTATGAAGACTAAGGAAGGGGCTGGTGGTTTGTTTGATTGACGTGGTCGATCTGATAACGCTACGAGGTCTTCAGCGGTAAGCGATTACATAATTTTATTGAATATGACTTTTCATAATTTCTTCATAAAACAGTGAAATGAATGCAGGGTGTGTATTTGGGTCAAAAATGAGTCTTCTGGCTGGAAAGACGAAAGGGAAAGCTTTAATTTGATATGATGGGTGACTATATTTCGTGCAATACACAAAATATGAAATATGAAATATGATCATAAACGGGGGCGAGGGCGCCCCTGGAACGTTAACAGGTTAAGTCTAGACTGGAGTTACAACTACTTATTCTTCCTACAGAGTCGAAGAGTTCAGAGTTAGCTCTACTGATGACTGTTTGCAAGTTCACAGCACACAATTTTCACCTCAGTTTGACTGTAGCTCCTGAGTTAAAGTCCACATTTGCAGGGGTGTGTGTGATCAAATGATGATTCGCAGTTGCAAGGTGACAGCTCATCAGGCTGCCTAATGGGAATCTTCACATGCATTTCGAGAAGGATGATTATTTTAAAAGAAAACTTGATTTTTGTCTTATAGTTCAGACATGTAAAAGTGTTAACCTTTACCTGACCTCTTTCAAAGGTATAGCTTCCGTCTTCATCAGAAAGTCACATGGATGTTGATGTGTGACATGCTTTAAAGGGGTATGCCACTATTTTGGGACTTAATACAGTTAAAATTGTTGGCCAGGGTTTATAAAGGTGGTAAAGTGTCTTATTTTTCATGTAAGCTGTTGTCTTGCTTTAAGATAAGTTAAAAGAGGGAATATGTCGCTAAGCTAGTGAAAGTCAATGGATCCGTGTAGCATTGTAACTTTCACTAGCTTAGCGACATATTCCCTCTTTTAACTTGTCTTACAGCAAGACAACAGCTTACATGAAAAATAAGACACTTAACCACCTTTATAAACCCCAGCAAACGATTCTAACTGTATTAAGCCCCAAAATAGTGGCATTCCCCTTTAAAATCAGCTGATGTTGTTGTTGAGATGTGACCTCCCTGTCAATAATGACAAGGTTGGTCACACGTCAGGTAACATAGCAGGTAAAAGATTACACTTTAACATGTCTGAAGAAAATAAGACATGGTGAATGTCATTCATCTGATAAACATGTTCTTTACAGATGGCATTATTCCATGAGATAACGCTGTACTCTGTGTCTAGGGCATAAAGTATATAATAATATATCACTCCCTGACCTCAGTGGGGTTTTTTCCTGAGCGCACAAGAATTATTTATAACAGAAAAGGGCATGTATATATCCACTGTCACACAACATGCGCTATACATTTCCCTGCATTGATGACCTTTGCCTCTCACAACCATCTCTGTTCCATGCTCTGGACTCTCCTCGCTCTCTCTCTCGCGCTCTCTCTCTCTAGCGCTCTCTCTCTCTCGCTCTCTCTCTCTCGCGCTCTCTCTCTCTCGCTCTCTCTCTCTCTCTCTCTCTCTCTCTCTCTCTCTCTCTCTCTCTCTCTCTCTCTCTCTCTCTCTCTCTCTCTCTCTCTCTCTCTCTCTCTCTCACCCACACCCACCACTGGACTGACACTGCGCACTTTGTCTCGGTCGGAAAATATCCTGGAGTTGAAACATGTCATAGTGCATTACTCCCTGACCCAACATCACCTCGTCTTGACACAGCGAGTTGGTGGAAAACGCCAGCGCTACTGCTGCCAGCCAGTTACGCACACGCACACGCACACACACACACACACACACACACACACACACACACACACACACACACACACACACATACACGCGCGCACACACATACACACACGCACACACGCACACACACACACCAGTGCTACTGTTTCCAGCCAGTTACACACACACACACACACCAGTGCTACTGCTGCTTCCAGCTAGTTCCAGGCCTGTGCTCTCGAGGCAGTGGATAACTCTCTACATGATGTGGGTGCACACACACACACACACACACGCACACGCGCACACACACACACGCGCACACATGCTTCTGCTGCTTCCAGCTAGTTCCAGAACTGTGCTCTTGAGGCAGTGGATAACTCTCTGCATGATGTGGGTACACACACACACACACACACACACACACACACACACACACACACACACACACACACACACACACACACACACACACACACACACACACACACACACACACACACACACACACACACACACACACTAAATACTAAATACTGCAGCCGTTTTGGATATGAGGGCTGCGGTTGGCAATCAGAATGCAGAATGCCGGGTTGGTCACCGGCAGTGGGGAGTCTTTAGACCAGGGGTCAAACTCAAATTGACTGAGGGTCAAAATCTAAATCTGGAACGAAGTTGCGGGTCGAACTCAACTAGGCCTATTTAAAAAAAAAAAAAAAAAAGGACTAAAATTGTGCATGCATGCACTTCATACTCAGAGGCTACTGTAGTTAAATTTCACATACATTTGAACAGACAAATATGATGGGAAAGAGTGTGTCTGCACATCCTGTGATACAGCAAATGTCATGTTCAAGTTGTGTTACGCAGTACATTAATGGTGTATGAGGGCCAATTGTAATACACATTTGAAATGATCTCGCGGGACGAATAAAATGGCTCCGCGGGCCGCATGTGGCCCCCGGGCCTGAGTTTGACATCCCTGCTTTAGACATTACTTTTCTCAGGTTTCGTTCATCTCGTGGTGCTTCAGTCTTCCGAATATCCAGCTGGGAGTTTGAATTTCCAATCTGCAAGTCCAGAAAAAAGAGCTTTTGTAATGGTCTAGTCTGCCTTCAGAGAGGATGGGAGAGAGATGACTCATAATAAAGTCATGCAGTCATCTCCGGGGCTGATCGAGGCTTGACCATGATCATCTTGGGATCTTGTTATGCTTTGAGTTATCTTGTTTGAAACGTCCCAACTGGGGACTCTAATTTTAATATCCATGTGCAGCAGGAATGCGTCATGACTTGAGCTACTTTTTTTTTGTCACTGGCAGTGGGGGACATTACTTTTCTCAGGTTTAGGTGATCGTGTGGTGCTTTAGTCTTCCGAATCTCCAGCTGGGAGTTTGAATTTCCAATCTGCAAGTCCAGAGAAAAGAGCTTTTGTAGTGGTCTAGTCTGCCTTTAGACAGGATGTGAGAGAGATGACTCATAAAAAAAGTCATGCAGCCATTTCTGGGGCTGATGGAGGCTTGGACGTGATCATCTTGGGATCTTGTTATACTTTGAGTTATCATGTTTGAAACGTCCCAACTGGGGACTCGAATTTTGATATCCATGTTCAACGGGAATGTGTCATGACTAGCTACCTTTTTTTTGTCACTGGCAGTGGGGACATTACTTTTCTCATCGTGAAGGTTTCAGTGATCGTGTGATGCTTTAGTCTTCCACATCTCCAGCTGGGAGCTTGAGTTTCCAATCTCCACGTTCAGAGAAAAGGCTTTTGTAATTGTCTAGTCTGCCTTAAGAGAGGATGTGAGAAAGATGACAGTAGTGTGTTCAATGTTGGTAAATTACCTGCTTGACTGTTATGGGCCAGTATATGGTATCTGATTTTAAATGTGACGTCCTTTGATTCACTAGACAGACAGACATGCAGCCTCCTCAGATTTCGGGATCCTACTCACTGTCTTATTATTATCGAACCCTCCAACTGGGACTTTGAGCACACACACACACACACACACACACACACACACACACACACACACACACACACACACACACACACACACACACACACACACACACACACACACACACACACACACACACACACACACACACACACACACACCTCCAAGCCTTCAGTCAAAAGACAATTTTCTAGTATGACAACATATTAGACAATAAAGCTTTTAGAATCTTTTGAGATTTCATTTTCACGTTTTCACGACTAGGCTGCCATTCTTCTCTAAGTGGCAGCTGGGTACGTCTTTGGATGAATACGCTGTGCGCCTGGCTGATGTGAGATGCGGAAGCGATCACACACACGTTTTTGTCAGTATGAATGTGTGTGTGGCATTGTGAATGCTCACGCGTGTGTGAGATTGGGGTGGGATTGGAAAGTGTATGTGAGAGAGAGAGAGGGCATGTAACCACACTTCGCTATAGCCATTGTGTCTTGTGAATGTGAAATAGAGGTGGGAAAGACAACGTGTGTGTGTGTGCGCGTGTGGGCGTGTGTGTGTGCGCGTGTGTGTGTGTGTGTGTGTGTGCGCGCGCGCTCATCTGAGTGAGTGAATGTGTCAAAGCTGACAAAGTATATGTGTGTGTTAAATGTAAGCATGTTTGCCATTGTGAATGTGCATACATACTAGACATGGTACGGTTTGCGTTGCAAACCGAGACCGTACGGTTTGCATGTCACGGAACGGGGTAGTGGGCAACCGCACGGTGCCCACGGTTTCAAAAAAAAAAAAAATAGAGTGACCACCGGTGGGCGACGCTATTAAAATCCTACTACTTTTACAAGCATAAAACACAAAGACTACGTAGGATATTGAGTGTGGAAAGAGTGATTTCTATCAGCCAACTGAAAGACATAATGTAACAGCATGCGCCAGCTGACTAGGCTACAGCCTACAAGCAAGTGCAGGTCGGTCAGCAGCGTCACCCTCCACCCCCCCCCCCCCCCCCCCCCCCCCCCCCCCCCCCCCCCCCCCCCCCCCCCCCCTTCCCCCCCCCCCCCCCCCTCTCCACGTTAGCGCAAGTGACTGTTCCCAGCCTTTATGATGACCATTTTAAATTAAATGAACATGAATTGACAAACAATGACAGATTAGCAGAACAAAGTAGACTATGACTTACGTTACAGTAGCCTAGTGTAGGCTATATCCACGTGGCATTGAATGGGGATTCCGGACGGCAAAATGCGAGATAATTGAACATATCCATCAGATTCACTGTGCTGTCCTTAACTGCAATCAACTGTAGGCCTAATTATATGTAGCTAGTTAAACTCTGATGGACGGAAGGGGACTTAATGCTGTTGCCTAGTTAACATTGATGTTTAACACTATAACAAAAATAAAATTTGACTGTTTTAAAAGGCTCAGCTTCACAGGAGTTTTGTGAAACATTCTTGTGCATACACTTCTAAAAAAACGATCTTTTAAAATTATTTGTTACCTTAACTTTCACATTTTAACATAACATAACCCTATCACTTGTTCACTTACAATTGAATTTGACTTCTGAATTTACTTCTATGCTTCTCACGGCCGGCAGTTTCATGATAGGAAGCAACTGATTCATAAGCGCAAAACTCGCAGAAAGCGGTATCAAAATAAAAGTCCAATTCGTTCTCAGTGTGTCATTAACCAAAATAGTCATACTACACTGACCTAATGGTCCCATTACCTACAGGAGTGTAGCGGTTTTATTTTTACACGTCAAATGTGTTATAGCATGTAATATTTGAATATTTGTCAACTTAAAAGTTAGGACTTAGTTCTCCCTTTTTGTGAAATAAATGGAAGCATGTTAAAATCATTGATATCTTTCCTCTTTCAGTTGGGTTAAATGAAGTCAAATTCAACATACCCATGATAAGCTTACATTTTCATTCAAATTTTTATATAATACATTTTATTAAAAAAAAAAAAAAAAAAACAGAACCGTACAAAACCGAAAACCGTGACCTTGAAACCGTGATATGGACCGAACCGTGACATTTGTGAACCGTACCACCCCTAATACATACCTGTGTGAGTAGATAAAGGGGGAAAGAAGGCGTTCGCCTGTGAGTGCATGCATGTGTATATGAGTGAGTGAAACGTTGTGTGTGTGTGTGTGTGTGTGTGTGCGTGGGCATGCGTGCGTGCGTGTTAAATGTAAGCATGTTTGCCAGTCCATACCTGTGTGAGTAGATAAAGGGGGAAAAGACAGAGTGTGAGTGCATGCATGTGCATATGAGTGAGTGAAGCGTCGAGACTGACTGACTCTGTGTGTGTGCGTGTGCGTGTGTGCGTGTGTGTGTGTGTGTGTGTGTGTGTGTGTGTGTGTGTGTGTGTGTGTGTGTGTGTGTGTGTGTGTGTGTGTGTGTGTGTGTGTGTGTGTGTGTGTGTGTGTGTGTGTGTGTGTGTGTGTGTGTGTGTGTGTGTGTGTGTGTGTGTGTGTGTGTGGTCCTCTCCGCAGCATGCTGGCTGACAAGCTGAACATGTCCCCTGAGGAGGCGGAGAGATGGATCGTCAACCTCATCCGAAACGCCCGGCTGGACGCCAAGATAGACTCCAAACTGGTGAGATGCCCGCATGCATGCACACACACACACACACACACACACACACACACACACACACAAACAGACACACACACACACACACACACACACACACACACACACGCACACACACACACAGACGCCATGAGAGTCGTGTTTGTTTGTGTGTGTGTATCGACTCAAAACTGACGAGTCTCTGTCTGACTGTCTTTACTGTCTGTCTGTTTTTGTTTATGTTTGTCTGATACAAAGAGAAATTGTGTGTGTGTGTGAGAGAGAGAGAGAGGGAGCGATAAGGGAGAATGTCCGTTTGCGAATGTTAGAGAGAACTGTGTGTGTGTGTGTGTGTGTGTGTGTTTTAGAGAGAGCGCAAGTGAGTGAGAGAGAGAGTTTGTGCGCGTGTGACTGTATCTGTGCAGTTGTCTGTCTGTCTGCCTGTCTGTGTGTGTGTGTGCACGCCGGGTCTACTGATTTTCAAGGCACATTAGGCCATGAGTTAGGAAATAGAGAGGGAACAGTTGGCTTTAGATTTCCTTCTGACTGGAGGGGAGTAGAGAGAGAGAGTAGAGAGAGAGAGAGAAGGTTGATTGATGTTCCCGTGTGGGTTTTGCTCACCTACACCACAGCCATATGCCTACAGTCATGATTTTTCTCTCCTCAAGAGTTTCAGAACCTGCTGCTGTGAAATTATTCTGCACATTATGCTAAACCGATTATAGAAATTAGGGGTTTTTTTTAAAAGGGGGAAAAAAACAGGCTTGTGTGATTTTGTAAAATTGGCTGATTATCGTGTCCTTATTGACTTGCATTAGCTAAGTTAATTGCCCGTAAAAGTTTGGCAGCTTTGTTGTGAATTTACATGCAGTAAGATGCTTGCAGCATGACAGCTGGTGAGTTTCCAGTTAACAACCAAACTCTGCTTAACCCATTGTAGCCTGATGACTCGTATATGTTGTTTGACCTTTGGTGCCTGGAGACACATATATACTGCATTCAGGCTCTTCAGATTTGAGCTTTTTAAATAAAAATATTTCAGCTGAATGAACACATGCTAATGCAAGATGAGGGTCTTAGGGTTTAAATGCTATCATGTTTCATGTTATTATGTGCATGAGAGGCGAAGATATTTAGGTTTTTATTAGCTGAGGGCAACTTTCCCAACAAGGGCTTGGGCATTCAGCAGGCATTTTTTGCAGGTGCTTTAGGCATCAATGGGTTTAAGTACAACCATCTCTGAGAGCAAGGCAAGGCAAACAGACAGGTGCACAAGTTAATTGCCCGTAAAGTTTGGCAGCTTTGTTGTGAATTTACAAGCAGTAAGCTGCTCCCTGCATTACAGCTGATAAGTTTCCAGTTAACAACCAAACTCTGCTTAAACTGGAACAGTGCAACCTTCTCTGAAAGCAAGGCAAGGCAAAGCAAACAGACAGGTGCACAGGGATTGGGGATTTTAGATGTTAAGGTGGGAAGAATGTGGGCATGTTACAGCTGAATGAACACATTCTAATGCAAGATGAGGGTCTTAGGGTTTAAATGCAATCATGTTTCATGTTTTTATGTGCATCAGAGTCAAAGATATTTAGGTTTTTATAGGCTGAGGGCAACTTTCCCAACAAGGGCTTAGGCCTTCAGCAGACATTTTTTGCAGGTGCTTTAGACATCAATGGGTTAAAGTGCAACTTTCTCTGAAAAGCAAGGCAAGACAAACAGGTTTCCAGTTAACAGCCAAACTCTGCTTAAACTGGAACAGTACAACCTTCTCTGAAAGCAAAGCAAGGCAAGGCAAGGTAAACATACAGGTGCATAGGGATTTAGGGTTTTTAGATGTTAAGGGTGGAATACGATGTGATAGGCCGACTCTGCAGCCGAGTAGAATCGATAGGCTTGCATAAATTGGCCCCCAGATTTAGAGATAAGAGGTGAGCGGCAGTACAGCAGCAACAATGCCACTTGGGAAAGCAGTGCGTTGCTGGCAATCCTTCACTTTGCTGCAACATCTAGCTTTTTTCAGTAGAAAGATGCAGCTTATTAGATTTTCGCAATATTAGGTACGTGTGGGATGGTGGGGGGGGGGTGATACGAGAGATGAGATTATTCCAGGCTACAATGTGTTTGTAACAAATGCCGCCAGTGTCTGAATCTGGCGTCTGAAGGTGTGTTTTTTCATGGGTGTGCGGGCGAGGGAAATGAGAAGTTAATGTGGCCGTTAATGATTGCAGCACTCCTGGCATTTGGTGTTTCTCTCTAAAAAAAAATGTTCCCCAGAGGCTTGGCTGTGGTGCAGCGTTGGAACGGAGATGAGGAGAGGAGAGGAGAGGAGGCTTTACACTTACTGTTTTCAGGCCCACGAGAACAGTGACAATGCCTGTTTCCACACCATTTACGCTGGGAACTAAAGTGCTTACCTGCGAAACCTCCCGCTTTCATACCGAGCTCTGAAGTTTTCCACATGTTATCATTTTGTTACCCCGATGAACCTGCTGACGTCACAGTTCACAGAGAAAAACCTATTTCTTGGTTTACACTGCGAACCAACTTTGTGGTGTGAACACACGAGCTGTTTCGAGATAATGTGTCGGAATGGTCACCGGCACAGTTCTCTGTTGGCCTAAATGCGCCTTCTGTGTGCAAGTAAAACTATTCCCTCCTGCCCTCCAGCATCATTGATCGAAGATTTTATTCGATATCTTGCTAAAGCTCAATTCAAAGCTCGTATTCTCATTTGCAATCGGGGTGTTGAATGGGGGCCCCATTCATGGAGTTGGAAATGCTCTAACTTGATTGGTTCCCTATTTCAGGCGAATTCAAAATCTTGTAGATGGTTTGCCTGCAGTATACTTGCAGTCACGTTAGCCTGGCTAGGTTGATTGGGCGGGGGTGTGGATGGAAGGGAGGAGATGAGAGGGTGGAGTAGTGCATAAGCCACAGGATAGGAAGGGAGGTAGTAGCTTGACTTGCGCACAGACTTTTTTTGGGGGGAGGGGGGGGGGTAGAAGGCAGAAGAGGAGAAGGGGAACAGGCTGAAGCGAATTCGAAGTCTCGTAGATGGTTTGCCTGCAGTTTACTCGCAGTCACGATAGCCTGTGTAGGTTGATTGGGCAGTGGTGTGAATAGGATAGGATGGGAGGTAGTAGCTTGACTTACACCCAGACGTTTGGCTGGTGGTGGGATGGGGGGTGGATAGAAAGCAGAGGAGGAGAAGGGGAACAGGCTGAAGGTAGAGTAGGGCAGAAGCCACAAGATAGTAACTTGACTTGCACACAGGCGGGGCGGGTGGAGGGAGGGGGAGTGGATAGACGGCAGAAGAGGAGAAAGGGAACAGGCTGGGGTAACAAAATCAATCACACCACGGGGTCCGCCTCTGTTCCTAGACGAGCAGCCTGCGGCCAAAGCCACACGGCGCCCCCTGGGGGTTTCACCTTGGCTCTTAAAAAAGTTCAAGGATCTCGTCCAGGCGACAAAAACTACTTCTGAAAAGTTTGACACAAACATCTAAATTTGCAGAGACAGAAAAAAACAACTGCCATCTATTCTCCTTTCCACTTTTATCACTGCCTCCATCAATCTTTTTCTATTTCTGTCTCTCCTGTCTTTCGCTGTGTCTCTTTCTGTTGTGTCTGCTCTCTCTCTTCTTTCTCCTGTGTCCCTTTCTGTTGTGTATCCTCTGCCTCTCTCTCTCTCTCTCTCGCTCTCGCTCTACCCTCTCTACCTCTCTCTATCCGTCTCTCTTTGCCTTTTCCGACCCCCTCTTCTTCCCGCTCTCTCTCTCTCTCTCTCTCTCTCACTCACTCACTCACTCATTCTCATTCTCTCTCTCCCCTGCCTCTCTCTCTCTATCTCTCTCTCTCTCATTCGCTCTCTACCCTGTCTTGCTCTGTCTTTCCCTCTCTATCTGTCTCTCCCTTTTCCTACCCACCTCTTCTTCCCTCTCGCTCGCTCACTCGCTCACTCACTTCTCTGTCTCAATCACTCACTCACTCACTCACTCACTCTCCCTCGCTCACTCACTCACTCGCTAACTCATTCTCTTTTCTTCCTGTCTCTCTCTCTCTCTCTCTCTCTCTCTCTCTCTCTCTCTCTCTCTCTCTCTCTCTCTCTCTCTCTCTCTCTCTCTCGCTCGCTCGCTCTACCCTCTCTACCTCTCTCCATCTGTCTCTCTTTGCCTTTTCTTCCCTCTCACACTCACTCACTCATTCTCTTCTCTCTCTCTCTCTCTCTCCTTCTCTCTCTCTCTCTCTCTCTCTCTCTCTCTCTCTCTCTCTCTCTCTCTCCCTCTCTCTCTCTCTCTCTCTCTCTCTCTCCCCAACAGGGTCATGTGGTGATGGGCAACAACGCGGTGTCTCCGTACCAGCAGGTGATTGAGAAGACCAAGTCCCTCTCCTTCCGCAGCCAGATGCTCGCCATGAACATCGAGAAGAAACTCGCACACGCCAACCGCAACGAGGTGGGGAGGGAACACACACCCAGACGCACGCACACACGCACACTCGCACACTCAAACGCACACGCACACACACACCCACACACACAGACGCACACACCCACACACACAGACGCACCAACCCACACACACAGACGCACCCACCCACACAGACAGACACACAAAGCAAAAGGAACAAGGTAGATAAGAGAGACAGACTGACACCCCTCTACACACAGCCAGACACATGCACATACACACAAACACATACAAAACATACAGCGGGGTGATCATATACACACTCATATCATACACATGCATACACAAACACACACACAGGATTAATATGGAATCATATACCAGACTAATGCTGTCGTGTTGTTTTGTTACGTTTTTAGCCAGAAGTTTGTAGGTACATCGTACCCTAGTTACAGAAGGAGTTTACAGTGTCATTAAAAGTTGAAAAGTGCCCATCTGTGATTTCTGCGCAGCTGAGGTGTTGATGGCATCGCTAGGTAATTATAGCTTTGTGCGTGTTAGCTGTGCTATTTTGCCCACACAAAATGCCATGGCAACATGGTCCAGAGATGGAAGAAGCAACAACAGTGTTGCAAACAACAGCGTTGTGGTCACCACTGAATACAAAAGTGTAATATATTAATATTATTCAGCTTCAACAAGCAAAGAAACATTGATGAGATTGAGAAGCGTGTTAAGAACCTGAGTTTTCATCTAGTGTGGCTGGGTGCAAACATTGTGATCATTTTAAAGTGGTCGGATGAGGGAAGATTTCTCGGACCAAACCTTTGATGCTCATCCACTTGATGGACTACTACATTTGGATCATTTTTGAAAGATGATAGTATCCAGCTGTTTAATGTTACGTTAACTGATGGACTTACCGCTGCTAAGCCGCAGGATGCTACCAATCCTAGCGTAGCCACACTCTTATCGGTTACATGGATTTACATAAAAATGTAATCCCGCGCACTGCGGTCAGTTTTCCCGCTTGGCTTGAATTTCCAGGGATGCCTCAGCCGCTAGTCTGTGGAATCTGTGGAATTCCCAGAAATATGGTTTTATAGCCATTAAAATGACCATGTGACTGTGTGAGCTTACAACACTCCTCAGACCTTTATTTTGTCCTTGCCTGGTCTTCACCACTGTGTGTGTCTAGCACCTCTAGTGGTGATGAATGGAATAACATGGCCCTAGTTGGTAAACATGCTAAGACGTGACAACAGTACTGAATACAGTCTAAATGAGTAGCTATGCCATCATTTGCAACCTGTACATCATGTGTAACCTGTTTTATTTCTCTTCATTTGCTGGGTATCATTTGTAGTTTTAAACCAGCTTTAGGCCTTGAGGCTGGGCCTCAGAACCTTTACAAGACACAGCTTTTAAAACAAATTCAAACGGTCACTCAATATTCTTAAAATGAAATGGCTACGTAAAACAGGGATCTTGTGACCTTACAGTTAACCAAAAAGTACATGGGCTCTACTACATCTAATTACATTTCCATATAATGTGCAGTAATGGCTAAGCTGACAAGTTACAGTCACTGCACACTATTTCTTATCTTACTTGGGGCAAACTGCCTGTGACATCTAGCCCTTCAGTCAATATTCTACACCCAATGTTGCCCTTGAGCCAAAATAATTGGCCACCCCTGTTTTAAGCTAACCTTCCTAAATGTAGCACTTTTGAAATTCCCCGTCGGCTTTAGTTCCTTCTCTGGGCTTGCTTAATGACCAATTGAGGGCTTTGCTAGGATTTAGAAAGGCTGTTTTGCGCTTTCTTAATGCTGTTGCTTTCACGGCTCATATCATTTATTCATTAAGGGTTTTTTACCAGCAATTTCTCTAGCAAGTTTTTAAAAAAAAAATTTAACTGCCCAACTTTTCTCATTGCTTACATCAGCAGCTTCTTAAAGTTTATTCCTCATAAGAGCGCCCTATTAAAAAATAATGGAGGAAATATTAGCAGTAGTAAATTTCAATGAATAGTAAAGTGCCCAGGCCACTATTATTGCTTTAATGATCATAATTTATTATATATATGGGGGACACTTAGTGGACTTTTACTTTGTGAAGAGCTTTTCTGCTTGGAATGAAATTACATTCCTCTCACCTCATACATGGGATTTGTCCTGATTAATCAGGAATTCAAGACTTTCTGACCTGTAATGCATATGTACAAAAGCCTCCTTGTAGTTTCAAAAGTGGAGAAGACGCGCTCACACTATCGCCTAAATATTGTAACAGTTCTTAACTGGGTGCTGAATCTCACATAAAACGAAGGAAGCGAAGGAGTAGAGTAGAGTAGAGTAGAGTAACTTTATTGATCCCCAGGGGGAAATTCAGGTATCCAGTAGCTTACATAAATACACAAATACACAAAAGTCCACATAGACATTTCAAGACAAAAATAAACACAGGAATAGTCATCAGGGTGGGGAAAAATAAAATAAAATAATAGAGATAATAAATGTAGAAAAGGTAATTGTGCAAAAAGACATTCTGTGAGTTGGGATAGACCAATGCAGAAAAACATACTCTGTCAGTTAGTCAAGGACAGCACTCTTCAGATTTTAACGCCATTACACACTGAAGAAGGGCTCTGCTCGAAACGTTCGTGGGCGAATATACAAAGAAAAAATCTGAAGAGTGCTGTCCTTCGCTTCCTTCATTCATACTAGCCTAGTAGTCCAAATTCTACTGGCAGAGTAAGCTATTTTAAAATGTATTTATTTATTTCTTTATTTTTCCTGATGGCTTGGTCTAGCCTCACACCATAGGGGATAATTGCAGCGGTGTAGTGGAAAGAGCGCACATCCAGCAGAAAAGCATCAGCAGGTGCCAAATCAAAAAACTGTCACGTGTAGGAGCGGTTCCTAAACTTGCCTAAACTGCCAATCAGCTCTGCAGGCCTCCCCTATTTATTCTGACTATTTTTTAACTTTTGTAAGATGCCTGAAGAAGATCTATGATGGAAGCATTGCTCCATATAATTGCAGCTGTGCCATGAATCTAGCATGACTCTGTCCTCTAATGTTTGTTTTGAATCTGCAAGTCATTGGGATGTCCTTTGCCTATGGTGCGAGCCTGGACTATACATTTCATGTTGTGGTCCGGCTTGGTAGGCTACATCGTCACCAGGCACAGGCACTAGCCATCTGGCGGCCAAATGCTGGTGAAATTCCAGTTTGGCTGGTCGAAAAGGCCAATTTTCCAGCCACTTTGACCCATTAGTCACTAATCTTACAGGTCTGATCTTACCTGTACTGATCTTACAGGCCAAACATACTGTGCACTCACTAATTATTAGTGAGTGTGTGTTTGGCTAGTAATAAGAAGATCTACTAGCCATTTTGGCTGGTCATGAAAATGTTAAATTAGACCCCTGCTTGTCACCATGAATACATAGGATGTGCTCTTGTATACTTTTCTGCTTTCATGGCTGTAACGACTCACGACTGCATTCATCTAATAATGATTACTTTCCCTTTTCTCTCTCTTTTCTCTCTCACTCACTCACTCACTCACTCACTCACTCTCTCTCTCTCTCTCTCTCTCTCTCTCTCTCTCTCTCTCTCTCTCTCTCTCTCTCTCTCTCTCTCTCTCTCTCTCTCTCTCTCTCTCTCTCTCTCTCTCTCTCTCTCTCTCTCTCTCTCTCTCTCTCCAGACACCCAGTTGGGCCGCGCAGGACACCAGCCTGTATTAGATATCTTCAGCCGAGAGACGGAAGATCAATAAGTCCTTTTGTAACTCCCACTGTCCACTCCCCAGCCCCTGAATAAAATGCAAAACATGAATTGTTGCTATTTAAACTTTGGTTGGCTGCGTCTCCATTTCTTTTGTCTTTTTCCTTCTTTTGTAAAACCTGTGTGCGCACACAGGCACAGGCACAGACACAGACACACAGACACAGACACAGACACAGACAGACAGACAGACAGACAGACAGACAGACAGACAGACAGACAGACACACAGACAGACAGACAGACAGACAGACACACAGACAGACAGACAGACAGACAGACAGACACACAGACAGACACACAGACAGACACACAGACAGACACAGACACACACACACAGAGACACACACACAGAGACACACACACACAGACACACACACACAGACACACACACACACACAGACACACACACAGACACACACACAGACACACACACAGACAGACAGACAGACACACACACAGACACACAGACAGACACACAGACAGACACACAGACAGACACACAGACAGACACACACACAGACACACACACAGACACACACACAGACACACACACAGACAGACACACAGACAGACACACAGACAGACAGACACACACACAGACACACACACAGACACACACACAGACACACACACAGACACACAGACAGACACACAGACACACACACACACACACACACACACACACACACACACACACACACACACACACACAGACACACACACACACAGACAGACAGACAGACAGACAGACACAAGGTACGCACATACAACCAGTGACTCCATACTACCACCTAGTGCCTATTCCAAATAGGGCTGGGCTGAAGTTGGTGGTCAGATGTTCAGCAGGAGGGTAAATAAAACAACAAAAAAACTAAAATGGTCTTTCCTGTGGTAATGGCTCTTTGATGTCTTGAAATGAAAACACTTACGCACACAGTCAAGATGTTAAAAAGCCCAATATTTGCTGCAGTCATGTTACAGCAGCTTATGGTTGTTAATATCATTACTTTGTGTACAACTGGTTAAGGTTAAAGATGCCATCTCCTGTTATTAGAGCTCTCCTGTGCAGAGACGATTCTAGGGTCAACTGGGGCCCCAAGCAAAAATGGAAAACGATGAACATTTGAAAAGAAATTGCCACTACTGTAGTAAAGAGTAAAGAGTCTGAGAGTTATTTGCCATCTAGGGGCTAAGGGCTCCAAGTGGCTGCCTGCCTAGCCTGGTGACAAGATACGCCTCTGCTCCTGTGAGCAGAGTGTGTACACAGGAAGGCTATTTAAGTTTACACAAGTCCTGTTGTCTCTTGGGCTTGATGTATTTTTTCTGTATAGCCAAAAGGGGCACACGGGGAGGGAGTGCTCGACAACAGCGGCTAAAGGTGTCCGTGGCTTGCAGTAGATTGGTTTCATTACAGCGCCATGGTATGTTTGGGATATTAGACCATGTCTGAGCGAACACGTACTATAATCTCTCTCTCGCTCTCGCTCTCGCTCTCGCTCTCTCTCTCTCCCCTGTGCGTCCAAAATACAGCAGCGATACACAACAAAACTGTCTCTGTATCTCTCTCTCTCTCTCTCTCTCTCTCTCTCCCTCTCCCTCTCCCTCTCCTGCGCGTCCAAAATACAGCAGCGATACACAACAAAACTGATTAGCTAGAAATGAACCCCATAAGACCAGCGAGCGCGGGTAGAGTCTTGCTTTCCAATTACCCAGCCGTAATGGCACTATTAGGCCCATGACTCAGGAGCTAATGTGAAACTGTCCAGAAGCAGGAATCCTCTGCAGTCCCCTGTGTGTGCATAAAAAGCTTCATATGCAAAGTTTTTCCATCTGGTTTTCACTGGAACGTAAACAATTCAGAAGGGCCTTTTGGTGTGTGTGCACGCTTGCTTGTGTGTGTGTGTGTTTTTCTCGGCCCTCTGTATTAGCCCAGACTCTGGGTTATTGCCTCTACAGATCAAAAGTTCAACACATGAAAATGCTGCCAGGCTCTTAAAAAGTATTCAGCAGCACAGAGTGCCACAGAGAGTAGGATGCACCTAATTTTCAGGTAGACTGCAACAGACAACATAACGTTGCACTGAAAGTATCAAATGTATATTCAGTCTTGTCTGCTTATTGTAGGCCTACACATCTACATGTGGCTAGATGCAGGGCTGGATTATCCATAAACCAGCGGCACAGTGCCCAGGGGCACCAGCCATTTTTGACCAGTGGGGGGGCACAAGACACAAACTTAACAAATGTTGTACATAAAAGGGGCAGTGAGGTATAGTGCCCGGGAGCACCACATTGGCTTAATACGGTCCTGCTAGATGCACCTCACACGCATGCAGCACGTCTGCCAGATGGAAACAGGATATGCTGAAAGCAGGGGGTGGGGTATCCAACTTAAATTGTCTGAGGGCTACTGAAGACCACAGGCCGAACTCCTATTTATAAAAATAAAAAAGGACTAAAATTGTGCATGAATGAATGCACATAAAAATCATTGTTACATTTCACACACTGTAAAAAATGTGTGGTGGGATGGGAGGACCCGTGTGGAAATGATGTGGCTAAAGGACTGTATTGAGGGGCTGATTCAGGTGTACAACATACGCCACAGGCTGTCCGGCCCGTACAGTATGAAGATGTCCAATGAAGCCAGACACACTACAGTATATGGTAGTTCAAATGCACCTGCACATCCTGTGCTACACCAAATTATCATGTTCAAGTCTTCAAGTTACGTTACACAGTAATGGCTGTTGCATGTGGGCCAACTGTAATACACATTTGAAATGATCTTGAGGGCCAAATAAAATGACTCAGCGGGCCAGATTTGGCCCACGGGCCTGAGTTTGACATCCCTGTATTCAAGGGAGACTGAGGTGAACTCTAAATTGGGACATTGAATTGAACATTTCAATGTATAGGCCTACCCTTGTAAAGTTTCTGGTGCGAACACTGCAAAAGGAAGTGCATGCCATGTGCCGTCCAAACAGCATCGAAAACATTGTCATTTTTACGTCCCTAAACAAGCTAAAAAAAACAAAAACAATTAAAAAAAAACTCACACTTCACCGGCGGCATAACCACAGTCTCAGCCGTTTTATACAAATAGCCTTTACTGTGGAATGCTTTGGGTTCCCACACATACTGTAGGCTACTGACTCGCCATGTCCTTTCTGCATTCCAAATTCATATCCCTGGGTACGTTCCAGTATGCGACCTTGCGTCCTCCACTTGTGCTTGTGGCCTCGTACCAGGAAGTGATATGTCATGATGACATCACTGGCAACAGCATTATATTTCAATATCTTGCACATACTGTACAGACTTTCCGTGTCCTTTCTACGTTCCAATTTCATATCCCCGTTTCTCAGCCAAGTCAAATTTTTATTGGCATCCCATCCCACCCCACCCTTATTAATTTGCTAAAGTGCAGAGTTGCCACCGCCTGGACTTCTTGTAGTCTTCAAAATAAACAAAGTTCTCTTGCCAACAACTTGCCACTTTGATAAATGATAAGGGCAGGGCAGGGGTTGCATGCATACTTCCCAATAAACATTTTAATGGAGGGGAGGATGTTTTTTGCTGGGGTGGCCACTTCAAGAAAATGAACCAGCTAGCTGTGATGAATTTCAGCGGCAGGGAAGCTAAGGGCGCACAACAAAGGGGTTCATTGTCACGGGCCCAGCCAGAGAGGGGGCCCCAGAATTGAGTCCTCGTTAAATTGTTTATATTGACGGGGTGGGCTGGGGGACTTACAGATGGCTTTGTCCTGGGCCTGTAAAAA
>NC_085876.1:44443244-44468244 GCF_034702125.1 Engraulis encrasicolus
ACACACAAAGACACACACACACACACACACACACACACACACACACAAAGACACACACACAGGACTCTGCCCATCCTCCTCAGCTGTCTGTTCTTTTTTTCTTTTCGTTTGTCTTTGTGAATAGTGTCTTTCGCTTGTCTTTTTCCTGACTGACATGTAGTCTACCTTCTCTGCTGTTTCTGGATGTTCACTTCTCAGAGGGACCTGCAGCTCCTTGAGTACATAATGGGCCTTGTCTGGTTCTAATCTGGGACCAGATGTGGCTCTGTTGTGGTCTGTAAAGGCATGCTCCTCCAGATTGGTCATCTGTCCATAATATGGTCCGAATTTGTCCTGGGTATTAACCCTTTTTAGCCTAAACCCTTTTTGGGAAAAGGTGCTCTCTGCCAATTAAAACCTAAATATCTCTACCACTGAAGCACTTACAAACATGTAATGAGATGCATTTAAAAGCTAGGACCCTCTTTTAGCATAAGAAGGTTCATTCAGCTCTAACATATCCACATTTTTAACAAAACCCCTCAAATCTCAAGAGCCCGAATGCAGTGTGTGTCTCCAGAATGGGTTAATCTGTTTTTTTTGTTTTGTTTGTTGTTCTTGTTATTTATGTGGGGCCCATGATTCTGCAATTGTCCAAATTCCAAATATGGTCCAGACCCTGGACCGGACTCTTCAATTTCCTTACACTTAAGCTTTTCTTTTACTTCAGACATGTAAAAGTTTAATCTTTTACCTGACATGTTTTGACGGTATGACTTCCGTCTTCATCAGAGATTCACAGGGATGTTTGATGTGTGACGTAAAATCAGCTGATGTTGTGTTGTTCAAAGCACGTCACACATCAACATCCTTGTGACCCCCTGATGAAGACAGAAGTCATTTCACTGAAACATGTCAGGTAAAAGATAAAAACTTACATGTCTGAAGTAAAAGAAAAGCTTAATTTTTATTTAAACAGATAGACATAATGAACCTTAAACATCTATTCCATTTCCTGTTTCTGGAGGCGACTCACTGGCTGGACTGGGGGAGAAATAGGGCTCGGGCACTTTGGGCTTAAAGGGACCCCTCATAATTAGCAGCGCAGAACTGACTCACCGGTGGACCCTCGTGGGACCCTATTTTCAGAAATACAGATGGGTTTTTTTTACATTTCTGAAAATAGGGGCCCACCATGCTGCGGGGCCCACTGGGAAATGCCCGTTATGCCAGATTGGCCATCCCTGAGTGTATATGTGTATATAAGTATATTCAACTATGTAAAACCCGGGGGGTGGAAAAACTACAGCAGTTGTGGATTTAGTTTCTTCTTCTTCATGGGCACTCAGTGTGGTTTCCACTTCAGGACTCACATTTTCCACAAACGGCTGGCTCCTCTCTGGAACAGGCTTTTATGCTGTGGTTACGCCTGTCTGTCACAGCGGCTCAATTTATACTCCAAACCTTTTATTATGTTTAAATGTCTCTTACATAAAGGCAATACAAGGACTTTTTGTGTTCTTCTGTTCTATAATTTGCACCTCAAAAATGTCATGGCATTTTTAATACTTTGCTGGGAGACAAACAAACATCCTGTAAAAAGAGAATTATTCCTGGTCAGTGGCCCAGTGATGTCACTTTGGAATGTTACCAGGATTCTCTTCCGACATGAATGGCACAAGCAGGGAAGTCGAAAGGGCGGTATTTTGGTGCAGACCAGGAATGTTTGCGTGTCCCCCCTCCAAATTGTGGACCAACCAGTGTCTCTAAAGGAGAAAAAAAGCCCCTGAGGGCTGTCAGCCAACCGGGAATTGCCCTGTATGCCTCATTACCAGTCCAGCCCTGGAAGCACACAAGGGGGGACAAAGGGGTTCGTTTTCCCAGGCCCAAGGACAGAGGGGCCCCCAAAACTGAGTCCTTATTAACCCATTGATGCGGCATGTTGCGTTGCGCAACATTGGCCCTGGCGCCTGGAGCTGCATGACGCAACATTCAGGCTCATGAGATTTAAGACAATTTTATTTAAAATCTTGGTATTTTATAGCTCAATGAACACAGTCTAATGCCAAATGAGGGTCTTACTGTTTAATTGAAACTTTTTGCATGGTTTTATGTGCTTCAGAAGCTGAGATATTTCGTTTTTTATAGGCTGAGGGCAACTTTTCTTAAAAAGGGCTTAGGCATTCAGCAGCCTTTTTTACAAGTGCTATAGGCATCAATGGGTTACATTTTGTATACTTAGCATGGGGGTCCTTTCATGCCCTGGGCCCAATCAGAGCTGTTAGCGGCAATAACACTAATTAACAGCAATACGAGAGTGTGAATAAAACAAATAGCCTATAGGTATTGTCTGTCTGTATTTTATGTTGTAGCCCACAAGCTGAAAGCATCTTTCAGTAACCCTCATCACCCCATTTTGTCACTGCACAATATAGTCCTTGTTTCTTAACTTTCTCATACTCCAGTAAACAGTGTCTCAACAAATGGGCATCTTGACCTGATATGTTATTTATTTGTAGCATCAATGCTTTAATATGTGAATTATATCCATACATGTTTGTATTCTTTTTTTCTTCAGCTCTTGTACCAGATGCAAAGGTGAAGCCACATAAGCAGGTAAGAGCTGAGATCTTTTCTACGGTACAATCACTGGTTTGGTGTGTATTACACATAATGATGACTTTGTGCAACAGCGTTTTGCAATACTAAAATTTTCCTGCAGATGGCAATATTTGTGCACGAAAGTCAGCCTTTTGTACATGAAGTTAGAAGTTAGACTGGCATGAAGTAGAGCAGGGTTATTCAAATGGAGGCCCTGGGGCCAGATGCAGCCCTTGGATGGCAAGGTTCTGGCCCCTCACAAGGTCTGAACAAAATGAAAATGTGTGCTATCTGTGGCCGTGCACAATTTGCAACCACTTTCACTTCAGGTTGGGGATCTCTCTCCTATGCATTCACATGAGAGTGAAATCTTCTCTTACAGTCAGATAAAAAAGACCACCTATTTCTACTAAGAAATAGAGAAGCGAATATCTGATCCGTCCTGAAAGTTATCTGCTTGTTTCACACCGTAACCGTGCTGCTTGCGGTTTTACAGATTTTATGTTCGGCCCCTTTACTGGAAGGAATTCGAAAGGAATTTACTGGCCCTCAGTGACTTTTAATTGAATACGCCTGAAGTAGAGGCTAAAATAGGTATGACTGGAGAAGAATAATTATGACTCAAGAAGAAGAATTAGGCAATGTTGTCGGTCAAATGCTTCCTCCTACATGTACAGTAACAGAAAAATGGAAACAGGCAGACAGACAGACCGACAGACCGACAGACAGACAGACAGACAGACAGACAGACAGACAGACAGGCAGGCAGACAGACAGACAGACAGGCAGGTAGGCAGACAGGCAGACAGACAGACAGGCAGGCAGGCAGGCAGGCAGACAGGCAGGCTGGCAGAGAGACAAGTAGACAGACAGGCAGGCAGGCAGAGAGACAAGTAGACAGACGGGCAGGCAGACAGACAGACAGACAGACGGGCAGACAGACAGGCAGGCAGACAGACAGACAGACAGACAGACAGACAGACAGACAGACAGACAGACAGACAGACAGACAGACAGAGTTTCCAAATTATCACAAGGCCAATCATACACAATTCAGTCTATTATGTTCTCTTATGCCAACAGAGGATGCCAAAAGAATGGTAATAGTGTTTTTATTCTATTCTTCTGTAAGCCTACTGTGTAAATATCCTTGTTTTTATGTAGGCCTACTTTTCATTAAAAGCCCACTGCTTTGAACACTAAACTGAGTACACCCCTTTAATGTCTGCACTAAAGTGAATGCTTTTGGGCCCTGCCGTGACCAAACGGTAGGGCACTCGTCTACCATGCGGCTGACCTGGGTTCGATTCCCAGCTTGGGTCCTTTGCTAGCCCTTCCCCATCTTTCTCTCCCCACTTGCTTCCTGTCACCACCTTCACTGTCCTATCATAAATAAAGTTTAAAAAACGCCAAAAAAACAAAAAACAAATGTAAAGTGAGTGCTTTCGATCTCATTACAGTGTATATCAGGGGTGGGGAACCTTTTTCATTCGAAGGGCCACTTCAAATTCATGCGAGGGCTCTAAAAGTCCTCCGAGGGCCGTATTATGAACACAAACCAGGATTTCCCCCTGCACTTTAGGCCTATATTGAAGGCAGCCACCTTTAAAACAGACCCCATCTTCTCTAGGTCCCCTGAATGTAACTTAATTGTATTGCAAATGTAATTTCTAAGATTCCTTTACAAAATATGTCACCTTTCATGTGAAGCTGCATCACATTGAAATTACATTGGGGGCCGGATAAAATGGTTTCAAGGGCCGCAAATGGCCCTCGAGACATAGGTTCCCCACCCCTGGTGTATATTGTATATGTGAAATATAATAATGAAAGGCATTCTGTTCTGTTCTAAGCTACATGCCATCTGACCTGAAGTAGAATTGAGGGGTTAGGATCTGATCCATAACAGTCACGGTATTACACCCTGCTATGGCATGGCTGGACCCCATTAGAAATCCACCACTGTTAATGCCCAGCATGCTGGGACCATATTGTCCATTCCTGGGGACCATATTGGAAGTCGCTTTGTCTCTTTGTAGCTCTAATGACACGTAATTGTGTCAAGGATGCGACCGAAAACAATGGCGCGTTTGTTCTCATGACAACACCAATGATGATCTGGGACAGCCTAATCGGGCTTCCCGATTAGTCAAGTGCCAAAAAAATCTAAAAATCCACACGCGTCTTCTGCCAGAAACTAATCACGGTCAATTATGCCAAAATATCTCAGGCGCACGTAGAGTAAAATCATTTCAGTTCACCAGCACAATAGTTTCTCATATTTTTCTGTAAGCACACTCACACTCATCTTGTGGACAGACTGTAGTAGGCTAGAGGCAGGATAGCTCTAGACTCCTGTTGGGTCCCCTAAGCTAAGCAAAAAAGCCCAACACTCTTTTCATCCCAAGACAACCGGCATATTGTTGTTTAAAGGGCACTGTGTTAGTTACTGTGTTCGGGCCCGTTAACAAACCCGAGGAGCCTGTTAGTAATCAGCTGTGTTGCCTGGTGGGCAGCTAGGTTACTGGCCCGCTGTTGGATTACACTACTAGAGGAAGTGAAGTGAGTGGAGAGCTCCTGGGTGATTGTCTTTCATCCCCCCCATCCTGTTTTGGCAGAAGAAGAAGAAGAAGAGGATGAAGAGGAAGAGTGGTGAAGTGAAGGAGGAAGAAGTGATGGAGGTGGAGGAGGAGGAGGAGGAAGGAGAGATCCTAGCAACACCTCCTCCTGCTCCTGAGGAGAAGAGGAAACCTCCCTCGGCGCTGAGGAAGAGGAGGAGGCGCCACCTCAGGGTGGTCATCGCTCCCGAGGCTGTGGAGGCACATGACAGGAAACAGGTGAGGCAAGGGTTATCAAGTGCATCCACAGCAACTCAGTAATCTCACATCACATGCAAGGCAATGGTACCGAATGACACTTTGTGTTCTGCAGAACTTTTTGTTCTGCCGTCCTGTTGTTGTAAGAATGGTCTGTCTGATGGCGGATGAAATTATGCCTGATTATCATCGACTTTCAAATCTCTTTGAGACTTGGTCTGACCAAGAGCGTAACAATTAACATTTCCCAAGCAGTATGGTTGACCCGCCTCCCTTGGTTTGCTAATGGTTGTTTGCTTCCCGACAAAGTGGGAGGAGTTCCCGATTTTTCGGGAGCTCAGAAATTACTTGCATTGCTCTTGACCTGACTAGTAGCAACGCTGAAGGTGTTGCGTCATTAGGAGGGCACGGCTGGCTAATGCTGCCCTACAATTTCAGAAAGCAGTAACTCAGCTTACTGGGTAAAATATCTTCCATGTAATACAGTACCTTTTATGGTGGAAATCTATCCACACAAGAAAAAAAAATCTCATGACTTTTCACCTGAAAAAGTTAGTTAGGCTATCTGTTGTGGTATTACTGTCTACTCCCAAACCACTGCTTCAATGACAAGTGCAGTAACTACACGTGACTTACTGGCTTGTAAGACGTAACCTCTCGAAACAAAAAAGCACAATAACATCCGATTTGTATTTTTTCTGAAACGAGACAAAGTTGGACCAAAAGTTTTTACACACAAGACAAAGGAGGTATTTTAAAGCCCATTTCCGGTCTAAACTAAATTTCGAGCATTTTTGAACACTGCACTCTCAAATTGTATGGCAGTACACACAACAGGGAAGAGGTGAGACAGGGGCCAAGGTGGTCATCAGCTCAGGCAGTGGCACTGGAAGACAAATGTAGGCTACAGTTTATGCCAGGCCCAGTGTGACCGAGGTGTTCCCGCACGGTTCGTCCCCATCGAGGACGCCAACCTGCCACCTCGTCAACTACATCAGTTTGGGAATGGGAGGCATAGTACGAGACCGCTGAGCTAAAGGGCTGGTCCGATAGCCCAACTCTACCGTACTGTATTGATGCTTCGGGAGGGAGGTTTACTAACGTTCCCTGCCAAACTCTACTAGTTGACCTCCGTTACACTCTCCCCCCTAAGCCTCACTCCCCTCCTGGGTCAATGGCACCACTGTGACAGAGGTGTCCCTGCACGGTTCATCCCCCTCGGGGCCGAGAATCTACCACCTGGTCAACTACAGCGGTTCGGGAATGGGATCTGAGATAAAGGACCAATCCGATAGCCCAAAGCTACCGCACTGTATTGAGGCTTCGGGAAGGAGGTTTACTAACGTTCCATGCCACAGTCTGCTTGTTGGCCTTCGTTACACAAGGTGGCCATCAGCTCAGGCAGTGGTACTGGAAGAGTGATGTACTGTATAGACCAGGGTCAGAGGCGGACTTTCCATTGGGCAAACTTAGGCAATTGCCTAAGGGCCCGATCAAATCTGTCCTCCATAGGGGTGCTCAACTGTCACACCAGTCGTGGTAAACACTCACACAAAAAATAGGCTTGCTCTGGTCACTTAGTCAAGTCAAGTCAAGTAGGTTTTATTGTCAATTTCTTTACATGCACTGGTCATACAAAGAATTTGAAATTACATTTCTTGCTTTCCCATACAGACATCTAATCTAGTCTAATCTAGGTAAGGACATAGACAGTATAGACATAGACAGTACTTATACATGGACTTAAGACAGTATGGACATAGACAGTGCTCATACAGACATTTAAAGTGCAAGACTGGACAACAGAAGACTTGTAGAGGACATACATTAAGAGGTATTGTTGTGCTTTTCCTAAAAAAAAGTCCTTTATAGCGTTCTGACATGGTAATAGTAGCATTTTGAAGAAAAATAAATATTAAAAAGGTCTGTCAAGTACACCAGCAGCAGTGTGTGTGTGTGTGTATGTGTTTAGTGCAGGTAGAAGGTGCGGTGTGCGTCTGTGTGTGTGTTCGTGTGTCTGTGTGTGTGTGTGTGTGTGTGTGTGTCAGTGTGTGTCAGTGTGTGTATGTTTGGGTTTAGTGCAGAAAGTGCAGTGTGCTTGTGTGTGTGTGTGTGTGTGTGTGCATGTTTTGAGTTAGTGCAGGTTGAAAGTTCAGTCACAAGTATAGTAGTGCAGGTGGAATGTTCAGTCGCAGATATGGTGGTGGGGGATGGGGGGGGGGGGGGTTGTCAGTGGCCTTGCTGGCTAGAGGCTGACAGTGGAGGGAGAGTGGGTTGAGTGTTCAGCATCTTGATCGCTTGGTGCATTGTGCTGCTCGCCAGCCTGGTGGTACGGGAACGGAGGCGCCTGTACCTCTTTCCAGAGGGCAGGAGGCTGAACAGTTTGTGTGCAGGGTGGCTTGTGTCTTTGATGATCATCAGTGCTTTCCGGGTGAGGCGTGTGGTGTAAATGTCCTGCAGGGAGGGGAGTGGTACTCCAATGATCTTCTTCGCTGTGTTCACAACACGCTGGAGTGTCTTCCTGTTTTTCTCCGTGCAGCTTCCTCCCCACACTGTGATGCAGTTGGACACGACGCTCTCTATGGTTCCTCTGTAGAATGTTGTCATGATGGAGGGTGTAGCACTTGCCTTCTTTAGTTTGCGCAGGAAGTAGAGACGCTGATGGGCCTTCTTCGCCAGTGATGTAGTGTTGGTGGTCCAAGAGAGGTCGTCGCTGATGTGCACTCCAAGGAACTTGGTGCTGCTCACTCTCTCCACAGCATCGCCGTCGATGGTCAGTGGTGGCAGTTGTTTTTGGACCCTTTGGAAGTTGACAACAATCTCCTTGGTCTTGTTGACATTCAGCAGGAGGTTGTTGTCTTTGCACCATCTGGCCAGCAGGTCTACTTCTTCTCTGTAGTGAGTCTCATCGCCCTTGGTGATGAGGCCCACCAGTGTTGTATCATCCGCAAACTTCACTAGATGGTTAGTGCTGTGGGTCGTTGTGCAGTCGTGTGTCAGCAGCGTGAACAGCAGGGGGCTGAGAACACAACCTTGCGGAGCCCCCGTGCTCAGGGTCAGGGTGCTCGAGGTGTTGTTCCCTACCCGTACTGCTTGTGGTCTTTGCATCAGGAAGTCCAGCAGCCAGTTGCAGAGGGAGGTGCTGAAACCTAGTTTGTCCAGTTTTCTGATGAGTTGTTGTGGTATTATGGTATTGAATGCTGAACTGAAGTCAATGAACAGCATTCTCACATATGAGTCTTTATTGTCCAAGTGGGTGAGGGCTGGATGGAGGGCAGAGCAAATTGCATCCTCCGTGGATCGCTTGGCTCGGTATGCGAACTGGTAGGGGTCTAGGGTGGGGGGTAGGGTGGCTTTGATGTGTGACAGGACTAGCCGTTCGAAGCACTTCATGATTATGGGCGTCAGTGCTACAGGACGGTAGTCATTGAAGCATGATGGTGATGATTTCTTCGGCACAGGTATGATGGTAGCAGCTTTGAAAAGTGATGGGATGACTGCTTGCTCCAGAGAGCATTTACTTATGTAAAGTAATCAAAATATATACAAGACAAAACACTAAAATAGCACCAAAACACAGAATGTTATGTCGATATAATGACATGCTAACATTTTGCCTTGGGTCCCCAAAATGGCTAGATCCGCCCCTGGCCCGGGTGGCCCTCAGCTCAGGCACTGGCAGTGGTACTGGAATGCTCACTGGTGGGCAGGATGGACATTCCGCACCAGACAACAGCCCCACTACAGCAGGCAGGCAGCACAAAGGCTTGCTTTGCTTTGCAGTCCTCACTCTCACTCAAACGGGAAGAGTGGTGGGCAGAGCCAGGACCGCAGACAGCTTTGTTTGGGCCCGGCCGGGACAAAGACATTTGAAAGGGCCCCAAATCCAATACATAGTATCATGTAATGAGGATTCAAATTATGGGCCCCCTCTTTTCTCTCCCTGGGCCCGGGACAAGTGTCCCCTTTGTCCCCCCGCTGTCGACTTCCCTGGGCAGGCAGAGCACTCATGCGCACATGCACACAGTTTAGAATGCAAAGTAGATTGAATTCAACACTTCTGGGACCAAATACTGTCTATAAAAGATGTTAAATTGACTCTAAGTGTTGAATTAACACTGTATTTTTTACTGTGCACCCTGCAGAGAGCTGCCCCTTGTCTAAGTGTTGAATGAACACTTTAAAAAAAAAATAATAATAATAAAAAAGAAACGTGCACCCTGCAGTGAGCTGCCCCTTGTCTGGACCCTGAGTGCCGTCCCACCGGGTCTGCTCAATGAGAGGCTTACAGAGGGCCTGTTTCAATGAGTGCCTCTCTGTGTTTCTCAGTCTGCTCTTAGCAATAGGTAAAACATGAGAAAAAAGGCTTTAAAGTTTCCTTTCTGGCCAGGCAACTGTGAAGTGGTTGAAAAAATACCAAGGCACTCTCATCTATCAAAAGTAAAAAGCCTTTATTGCACGGCTTGGTTACATTAGCCTAAACCTATAAAAAAAACTCCAACATGTTTCGGCCCTCAACTTCTGCATTTGCCCATCCAAAGAGCACCTCAAAGAGCAAAGAGAGTTCATTTATGTGGACCCCGCTTAGACCTTTGGACAATTGTGGATCTGTGTGTGTGTGAGTGTGTGTGTGTGTGTGTGTGTGTGTGTGTGTGTGTGTGTGTGTGTGTGTGTGTGTGTGTGTGTGTGTGTGTGTGTGTGTGTGTGTGTGTGTGTGTGTGTGTGTGTGTGTGTGTGTGTGTGCGCGCGCCTACTCCACTGAGTGCAAGATCTTGGGCAGTGTAGTTACATAGGCTCTCATTGTTCAGTGATCAACCCTCTCTACTAAACAGTGATTGGCTGTGGGGTGAGGATGACAATGATGCCCCCAAATGCCAGAGCCCACAGACTTAACGCATAAATGTGGCACGCGCAACGGGAAAGTTATGCGCTTTTTTGCGCGCTTTTATTCAACCAAAAGTACCCCAAACAAAACACCGATTGCTGGTCTCATTCTGGCAATGTAAGTGCATCATGTGTCACTGTGAGAGCACCTGGTCGTTAAATAGCCTACTGTCAGATTATAACAGACAAATCCTATTCCGTAAAGTGAGCGTTTTTTCTATTGGATAGTAGTCTACCTTGTCGGCGTGCTTCTCCAATAGCCTACAGACGCCTGATGATTCAGATGGAAGTGATGGGACAGGCGTAGCCCGCCCGCCACCACGTTTCGATGAGCGAGCAAAATCCGCACAGCATCTGCATCTCTCTCTCCCACACTCTCCCCCTCTCCGTTTCCCTCGCTCCACTCCCACGTTATACCGGTAGCCAACCTTTCACAGGGAGGAGAGCGGCTTGCTAGCTACGTAGGATAGGCTACCGAACGCCGGTCAAGTACGAATCCAGCCCGCCCGCTCAGTGAGTCCACTCGTGACGAACAGCCGCACTGGAAAACAGAGCAGGTGTCGTAATTTATGGCACACTGACAGGACTCTGGTGGGTTCAACAGCTGCTGAGGATTGTTGTCCGTGTCTCCTACATGTGAGTGTGCATTGGTCTATTTTTAACAACTAGTTGTTTGCTGGCTTGCTTGCTCGGATGCTTGGCTACAAGGTGCGCCTGGATTTTGCCGCATCGTCAGAGACTGTGTGATGACGAAATGGTTACTACCGGGCAAGATAGATTCCTTTGCAGAACTACTAGCTGTAGGCTACGTGAATGAACCGTCCTAAGCTAAATTCGGCACTACCAGTGCATGACAATGAGTCGTGATTTTACAACATCCGGAGTACAGTCTCTTCATAATGCGATAGGCAGGTGATTGATGCCAACTTCTGGCTGTCATAGCGTAAGTGTCCCATAGTAGGGGTTAAGCAAGCGCACGAGGTAACTCGATTAACAAGTGATGTCAGAGATGCTCTAGTAGGCCTACTCTAACTGATAGCTGCAGGTGTAGGCTAGCTGACCATCCCATAATACTGCCATTTACACTATGAAATGCGAATGGTGGAACTGTGTCGAACAGTGGCCACATTGGGATAAACAACAACCATCAACTTTGTCACTGGATACAAACAAACAAACAAAAACAAAACAAAAAACAAAATCAGCTGTCGCCACATTATCTTGCACTGACCTCAAGTCTCACTCTTTGGGAGTGAGCCTGACTCATTTTGACCAATTCTCACTCTCTCTCTCACTGCACACATTAATTTCTCACTCAAAATTGTCATAACAAAGCCCAATTTGCACGTTGTTTTTGTCAGAATTTCCAATGCCCTCCCTGCATCGAGCACAGACATAACAGGCTAATTGGTTGTGTTGGGTAGGGATAGTTACAACTTATGTGCGTAGGCCTATAAGGTCACACATCTGCTTTTATGTTTTGATAAATCTATACAGAGCAAAAGCATAGAGATTGCATGGGGGTCATCCTAAAAAACAGAATCTCACTCCCAACTCAAAACTTAAAAGCCCTAGTCCTGTGTTGTTCAGCGGAAGAGTAGGCCTAGAGGTAGGCTGAAGTAAAATATAAATAACTAATGATTTACGTAACCTACAACACTATGATATGATATTACAGTTCAGCCTTCCATTGCACCTGTTATTCCACGGTAGCTAATGAGATTTATTTTACTTCTACTTTACACTAGCCTGATTATCATCGACTTTCAAATCTCTTCGAGACTTGGTCTGACCAAGAGCATAACAATTAACATTTCCCAAACGGTATGGTTGACCCACCTCCCTTAGTTTGCTTATGGTTGTTTGCTCCCTGACAAAGTGGGAGGAGTTCCCGTTTTTTCAGGAGCTCAGAACTGTGTTTGTGTTGTTCTTGGCCTGACTAGAGGCAACACAAGGTATGGCGTCACTAGGAGGACACAGCCTGGCTAACTTTACACACCTCTGGCTCACCAGACTGGGCGTGAGGGCTGGACTGGCCATCTGGCATAGCGGGCATTTCCCGGTGGGCCCTGCACCCTTGTGGGCCCCTATATTAATTAAAAAATATATATTTCTGAATATAGGGGCCCAAGAGGGTGCGGGCCCAGCGGTGGCTCAGTTCTGCGCTGCTAATTATAAGTATTAAGTTCCTGCCCATGTACAAAGCGGATTCCAAAAAAGTTGGGACACTTTGTATTTTGTGAATAAAATCAAAATGGTGGCATTTTCAAAACATTCAATATGTTAATAAGGTAGAACATCATATAAAGACAACATATCAGTTGTTAAAGTCAAGCAGAATTATTGTTTTGAGGTAATTATGTGATCATTTAAAATTTCACCCTGGCAACAAATTCCAAAAAAGTTGGGACAGGGCCAATAAAATGCTTTTTTATATTGGATAAGACTAAACACAACACAAGGAATGAGACTGAACAGTTAAATATTTTGACTGATGGCATAATTTTATTCAAAAGTTAAATATTTTGATGTGCGAGACATGATTTCAGCAGCTCAACTGATAGGTGTGTTCTTCAACTTGTTTACCTTTTTGTTATGCTTAATATGTGGCATATCCTGACTGCAAGAAAACAAATTTGTGACCTGTTTACTCTTATGATGGAACCACACTGTTGGAACATAGAAGAGATTGAAATTTGCCACCATTATGGGGCAATATCTAAAGGCGGTGCTCCAAACTATAATGCCTTGGTAGCTATGTATGCTGTTTAAAGTTTGTATTTATCATTCCACTTTCATTTTAATGCTCCACATGAGCAAGAAGACCCTAACCAAGGCACCTCTGCACCCCCTTACCATCATATATGCTCTCTTTTAGACTGACCACTAAATCAAGCTGAAGTATTCATTTTCTATATAACCTGGAGGGTGCATGACTCCATGATTTTAAAAAAGAATGAAATATTGTCCATTCTGTAATCAGAGGACAGTTTCACATGTCTCCTAGGTCCATCTAGAATGATCTTTTTCGCTTGCAACACTGTTTAATGTCTGCATCATGTGCATTAATCAAGTGTTGTGTTTATGGTCATTTTTTCGGGACCTGTCATTGTTGGAGTGTCATAGTTTGCTTATTGACGACGAGTATGTCATGATCTCATAACTCATGCAATGATTACACAGAACTCTATATCACGTAAATAGGCCTTATATGCCTGAAATTTGGATAATTCAATCTTTCTGTGCAATAGATAAGTAATTAGCCCCTCAAAATCTTTGCTTCTGAGTGCCACAGCCTCTCTGTGATGGTATTTTATTTGTGCATTCATGTTGGCAGTCAATATAGTTCCTTTTAAAATATTCTTCCTTGTGGTATTTTTAGAATTATCCAACTATTACAACATGTTTCGGCCCTGTCCCAACTTTTTTGAGATTTGTTGCATCGGTCAAATTTTAAATCATAACATAATTACCTCGAAACAATAATTCTGCTTGACTTAAACAACTGATATGTTGTCTGTACATAATGCTCTACCTTATTAACATATTGGATGTTTTGAAAATGCCAGCATTTTTATTTTATTCACAAAATAAAAAGTGTCCCAACTTTTTCGGAATCCGCTTGTAGGCTAATGCCAGGGGCGGAGCAATAGGGAGGGCGAGCAGGGCACTTGCCCCTGGGCCCAGGGCCCTCCCGTATTGGTGGTTGGGGCCCTATTGTGAGCTTCGCAAGCTATATAGGGGGCTCTCTATACATGGATTCACAGTGTTTGTAAACACAATATTGTGAGGAGGGGCAAGACACTGGCAGCCAACCACGTGAGCTATTTTTTTGACCGACAGCAGTTTCCAACAATCAGAGGTTGAGTTGTGCGCAGTTAGTTTCGCGCAGTCATGGGGAACCAACATTTAGAACCCATGTATAAGTGTCTTGCCCAGGGGCCCTGTGTGCAATTGTTCCACCACTGGCTACTGTTGACAAAGTCCTAAAATGACCTATTGCGTGTTGAATGGGGTAATGTACTGGTAAGTGTTAGAGCAAGATTAACGTGCACATTGTTGCCTTACGTGCCAATGAAAGTCTAAAACAATAGGTCTCTGCAGAACAGATTACGGTTCTGCCCTTTAATTCAGTAATACAGGTGCTTTGGTGATTCATCGTTTTCTGATCGGCTGTGCAAGAGTCCCTCTACTTAGGCCTACAAGGCGGTAAATATTTCTCAATTCTTCAGCAAGAAGAATGTAATGCAATGTCTCATGTACATAAACATTGATTGTGGAACAGCGGCCTGTTTAGTGTCCCTGACCTGTAAACATGGCTAAGGCATAAGGCATACATGGCATGTGCCCGGTGGACTGTTGATTTTTGGCCTGGTCCTCCCCTCAATGCAGTGGCCTATCAGTCCTCATGCAGCCACAGTTGACCTCTCAGAGTTAGATTTAAATAGCCATTTTGGCTGTTGTGGTCAAAATAGCTCGTAATAGATTATGAAAAATGTTGTCACAGGTTTCATTGTCTCTCTCGATGCCTGGCGGACTGGTCTCGGCTGAAAATGCCCGGCCAGACTTTTTTGTCTTAGTCCAGCCCTGGCCTGTAAAGAGCATCTCATGTAGTGAGACCCGGTTAATTTCCATCCCTTCACCCAACATCAGACCAGTGGTGCATTTCTCGAAGTCATAGTTGCTAACTACGTTTGCTACTTTGTTGTGTGCAATGCAATTTCCCATTGACAGCAACTCAAGTTGCTAACTGGCTAACAACTACTCTTTCGAGAAACGCACCCCAGGGTTGGATAGTCTGCTGTGCTGTGCTAAGTTGCTTAGTAACTCTCTCACACTCGCCTTTCACACACCTTTTTTTGAAGAACTCTGTAAGAATTGGGCTTGGTGTGTGTGTGTGTGTGTGTGTGTGTGTGTGTGTGTGTGTGTGTGTGTGTGTGTGTGTGTGTGTGTGTGTGTTTTGGTTGTTATTCACTTCTCGTAAACCTTGCCTATTGAAGCTGCCAAGTTTGTGGTGACCACTGTGTTTTCCTCAGTGGGTTATTTGCAATTGTCACACAGTTACACAGACATGCCTACGTTGGCATATGCATCTTCCTGCTCCTGCTCCTCCTCCTCCTCCTCATCATCATCATCATTTAATATAATGTTATCATTAATAACTGCTACACTACTACTACTGCTACTACTGCTACCACTACTACTACTACTACTACTACTAACACTACTGCTGCTACTACTACTACTACTACTACTACTTACACAGACAGGCTTACGTTGCCATATTTCTCCTCCTCCTCCTCCTCCTCCTCATCATCATCATCATCACCTCTCCTCACCTTCCTCATCACTTAATTTAACATTATCATTAATAGCTACTACAACTACTTCTAAGAGTCGTATTAACACTACTACTATTACTACTACTTCTACTACTAACAGTACTAATACTACTAACACTACTGCTACTACTACTATTACAACTACAAACACTACTACTACTACTACTACTACTACTGTATTACCATTAGCCTACTTCTACACAACAACGAGTAATACGAGTCATCATATTTTTCCGTTCCTCCCCGCTTTCAGATTGACTCCCTATCTTAGGCTAGCAATTCATGAGCAAAATGTTGGATTTCTAAGATGCATTTTTCCCTGCATTTTCAAATTGGGTCTCGTTTCAGCTCAATACGGAACAGTCATTTTGTTTCTAAATATGGGACGATTCTGTATTTCAAGGGACTGTTGGCAACCCTATCGTATCTGTAGACTAGATCCTGGCAAGCGGTGGATGTAAGTCTGTATGTTTAGGCATCAGGCACCGGCCTGAGTGCTGTATTGTGCTGCTCCCCTTCTGTAAGAGGATTGATCATATTGATCTGCGTAAGCCATCCTCTCTTCTCTCTTCTCTGTTCTTCATCCTCTCTTCTCAGTCCTCTCTTCTCCATCCTCTCTTCTCTCTTCTCCATCCTCTCTTCTCTCTTCTCCATCCTCTCTTCTCAGTCCTCTCTTATCCATCCTCTCTTCTCAGTCCTCTCTTCTCCCTTCTCCATCCTCTCTTCTCTCTTCTCCATCCTCTCTTCTCTCTTCTCCATCCTCTCTTCTCAGTCCTCTCTTCTCAGTCCTCTCTTCTCCCTTCTCCATCCTCTCTTCTCTCTTCTCTCTTTTCCATCCTCTCTTCTCCCTTCTCCATCCTCTCTTCTCTCTTCTCCATCCTCTCTTCTCTCTTCTCCATCCTCCGTCCTCTCTTCTCCCTCCTCTCTTCTCAGTCCTCTCTTCTCCCTTCTCCATCCTCTCTTCTCTATTCTCTCGTCTCCATCCTCTCTTCTCTCATCTCCATCCTCTCTTCTCTCTTCTCCATCCTCTCTTCTCCATCCTCTCTTCTCTCTTCTCCATCCTTTATTCTAGCTCCTCTCTTCTCTCTTCTCTCTTCTCTGTTCTTCATCTTCTCTTCTCCCTTATCCATCCTCTCTTCTCCACCCTCTCTTCTCCATCCTTTCTTTTCCCTTATCCATCCTCTCTTCTCTCTTCTCCATCCTCTCTTCTCTCTTCTCTGTCCTTCATCTTCTCTTCTCTTCTCCATCCTCTCTTCTCTCTTCTCAGTCCTCTATCCTCTCTTCTCTCTTCTCTCTTCTCTCTTCTCTCTTCTCTCTTCTCTCTTCTCCCTTCTCTCTTCTCCATCCTCTCTTCTCTCTTCTCCATCCTCTCTTCTCTCTTCTCCCTTATCCATCCTCTCTTCTCCACCCTCTCTTCTCCATCCTCTCTTCTCTCTTCTCCGTTCTTCATCTTCTCTTCTCCCTTATCCATCCTCTCTTCTCCCTCCTCTCTTCTCTCTTCTCAGTCCTCTCTTCTCTCTTCTCCATCCTCTCTTCTCCCTTCTCCATCCTCTCTTCTCTCTTCTCTCTTCTCCATCCTCTCTTCCCTCTTCTCCATCCTCTCTTCTCCACCCTCTCTTCTCTCTTCTCCATCCTCTCTTCTCTTTTCTCCATCCTCTCTTCTCTCTTCTCTGTTCTCCACCCTCTCTTCTCTCTTCTCCATCCTCTCTTCTCTCTTCTCCATCCTCTCTTCTCTCTTCTCTCTTCTCTCTTCTCTCTTCTCCACCCTCTCTTCTCTCTTCTCCATCCTCTCTTCTCTCTTCTCCATCCTCTCTTCTCTCTTCTCTCTTCTCTCTTCTCTCTTCTCCATCCTCTCTTCTCTCTTCTCTCTTCTCTGTTCTTCATCTTCTCTTCTCCCTTATCCATCCTCTCTTCTCCCTTCTCTCTTCTCCATCCTCTCTTCTCTCTTCTCTCTTCTCCATCCTCTCTTCTCTCTTCTCTCTTCTCCATCCTCTCTTCTCTCTTCTCTCTTCTCTCTTCTCCCTCCTCTCTTCTCTCTTCTCTCTTCTCCACCCTCTCTTCTCTCTTCTCCATCCTCTCTTCTCTCTTCTCCATCCTCTCTTCTCTCTTCTCTCTTCTCTCTTCTCTCTTCTCCATCCTCTCTTCTCTCTTCTCCATCCTTTCTTTTCCCTTCTCCCTTCTTCATCCTCTCTCTGCACCCATCTCTGTGGTTATTTTGCTCCGATTCCAACTGTGTAGCTAAGCAGTGATGCGAAATATGGATTCATTCATTAAAATTCACTGCCACATGGTATTCCAAATGACTTGGTTTTACCTGCCTGATTATTAAATTAAACAATAGGGATTTTTTTGGAATATGTGGCACTGGGGTGCATTTCTGGAAAGCGTAGTTGTTAGCAGTTAGCAACTTCAGTAGTTGCCAATGGGAAATTGCATTGCAACCAACAAAGTAGCTAATGTAGTTAGCAGCTACACTTTCCAGAAGTGCACCCCTGGATTGTGAACTAATGAATCCAGGTTGCCTGGATTGTGTGTAAACAACCAAAGGCCTGATCTCAGGAAAGCCCATGGCATGAATCTAGCACATCTTCTGAATGCTTAATTACCCATGAGACATTGCTGGCCACTCTGATTTCGTTATACGGTAGCACGACTGTGCGGCTGATGTAGACTGCCCCGATTTCCTGTCTGAGTAGAGTATGATGTCAGTTGACCTTGGCGCACGCACGCACGCACGCACGCACGCACGCACGCACGCACTCCTCTCTTCTCAGTTTTTATGTGGAATACTACCTGTGGACATCTAGCAAGTAATGGTTAGACTTCAAAGCAAACCAAAATAAATGCACAATAAATGAATAAATGTATAAATAAAAGTCGCGGAGAAAGACATTTTGGTTGATTATCATCAGGAATGTTGCAGTTAGATGGGACACAGATTTTTTTCCCCAACAGTACAAGACACAGTTAATAGTGTAAGATGAGATAGTTGTTTTGTTTCCATTTTAGGATTTCTAAAAATATATCCAAGATGTTTTTTTTTTTTACGACTAATTTATGTACAACCAGCACTGCTAATATGAGTGTTCTGTCAGTAACAGGTGGCACATTTTGAAAAATATCAGCAATAAAATGAGAGAGAGAGAGAGAGAGAGAGAGAGAGAGAGAGAGAGAGAGAGAGAGAGAGACAGAGTGTGTGTGTGTGTGTGTGTGTGTGTGTGTGTGTGTGTGTGTGTGTGTGTGTGTGTGTGTGTGTGTGTGTGTGTGTGTGTGTGTGTGTCTGTGAACGGGAAAAAGGGAAAAGGCATATGCTGCAGAGATCAGAAACAATGCATAAATATTCTCCGGAAAGTGCAGCCATGGCATTGTACGCTGGCTGGCAAGTCATATTTTTTTCCTCTGATCTGATCATTAATCTGGCCGTCTTGCCATTAAAGCGACCTGCCCAGAAAGTCCTGATTGTGCTGAGTATTTCAGAGCGGTGTGGAACTATTACGCTATTGGCTACTTAAAAGCAATGCGGAGCGGTGCCATTGGCTACAGCCTGGCTGTACCTTCTAGAACACAGGGGTGCATTTCTAGAAACCAAAGTTGCTAACTACTTTAGCTGCTTCATTGTTTTTAATGCAATTTCCCATTGGCAACTACACAAGTTGCTAACTGCTAACAACTATGCTTTCGAGGAATGCACCCCAGATTGCCAGGGTTGGACAGCTTTGGCGAGGCTCAGGACAAAGTCATCTGAAATGCCCCCCATGTCAATACACACAAAGTACAATGTAATGGGGACCCAATTGCTGCCTGTGCTGGTAGTCCATGTATATGGTAGATAGTCATTCTGTAGTGACCTCGGGACCCGGTTCAGGTTGTGCTGAGTACCTCAGAGTAGAGGTTGTGGTTGAGGTTCGGTATGATATTCTACAATATGGTTGTGCTTAGCATTTTCTGTGTGTGTTTGTGTGTTTGTGCATGCGTCTGTTCGAGTGTGTTTGGGTTTGTATGTATTGTATGTCTGTGAATACGTGTGTAGAAAGCTGATCCATTGAGAATCCTGCCAGGCCAGTATTCTCAATAAAGCACCCCGCCAAGTAACCCCCCCCACCCCTTCCATTCCATTCCCGCCCCTTCCAGGTCCACCTTCCCTTTCAGTCCACCCACCACTCACATACACTGTCCTTGTGTCTCAATCCACGCACTTGTGTCAGTGCACAGATGGTTAGTGCACAGTGCACACAGTGTACTGAGGTCTTCAGTGCATAGTGACGTGGAAAAGTTTGAGCACTTTGCACTGTGCCCTCGCTGGAAGTGACGACTGAGCATAGCATTAGCTCACCAAGATATCGGTTGGCTACTGTTTACATTGCACAGCGTCTCGTGCTTGTATTTACATTTCCTTCACCCCAAAGGGCATGTAAAGGTTGGTGTCTCAGCAACATTACTTACAGAATGAGGAGACTCTTGACCAAACTCTTCTACTGAATTGAACCCCACATTTCTTCCATTTCACTGTCAACATGGCGTCTGTTTAGTGCGTGCCGTGTCCATCGTTCATTTTCAGCGTGAGTGCCCCATGCACTGAAAAATAGTGCCTCAAGTGCACAAGTGCGTGGATTGAGACACAGGGTGAGACACAACAACCCCTTACAGCCTACTGTTTTCCGCTGTGTATCGATGTGCTGAGCTCACCTGGGTGATGTCAGTGCAGGTGAATTGGCTGAGTTGTTGAATGAAGCCATGCAGGTGTACCTGGCTGGCTGAGAAGGAGGGAGGAGGGGTGATGACATCACTCTCTCTGTCTCCCCCTCCCTCTCTCTCTCTCTCTCTCTCTCTCACACACACACACACACACACACACACACACACACACACACACACACACACACACACACACACACACACACACACACACTCACACACTCACACACACACCACCTCCGTTTGTACTGTTTTTTCAGCTCTACAGTGTCCTCTAAACCTTTCCTCAGCATGTCGTCTCCTGTCTCCTTAGGCCACGATGGAGGTTCTGCTTAACAGCAGTGGTGTAGTCTACGTAGAATGCGGGTATACGGAGTATACCCACTTCTAAATTTCAGGGATTTCAGTATACCCACTTAAAATTGATTGATTCATTGTTTTGAATAGCACAAATATATACAGTATACCCACTTCAAAAAATGCTCAAACATACAGTATACCCACCATAAAAAAGTAGACTACACCATTGCTTAACAGGAAGACCATCTGGACGAGAACCACACACACACAGTGTGCATTCCAATATGTGACCTTGCGTCCGCCACTTGTGCTTGTGGCCTGACGTTTTGCTGATGCCCCGCCTCGGTGGAGAAAACAATTTAGTTTCATCGCTGTCAGCCTAGCCACAACATTTTTTGCGGGACTATTCTTGATTTACCAACTAGTTTGCAAATTCGAAAATGACTATACAATTGCGCTTTTGCGAGATATTGAAATATAATGCTGTTGTCAATGATGTCATCACAACGTATTACTTCCTGGTAAGAGGCCACAAGCCCAAGTGGAGGACGCAGGGTCGCATATTGGAACGCACTCACTGTTTTATGAGGATACAACAGAGCACTGACATAAGCGCCCAAAGAGATGATTGGAGACAGTTCGTAATGGTTTTAACAACTGTATATGATTTTCGCAACTGTCTTTCGCAACTTTTCCAACAGTCCTTAACTCCAGTTCCTCTTTCATTTTGAGAGGGCCTATGACTACACAAACACACACACCACATCCTCTAACCTTTGACCTTTCTTTGACCTTTAAACTCTGTCCATATTGTCTCCTGTAACCTTTAACCCTTAAACTGTCTCTGCAGGCCATGATGGAGGTCACCCCTCAGGTCACCCCTACGCAGGGCGGCAGGCGTCTGGCTCGTCTGGAGCGCTCCGCGTCGGAGGAGAGCCACACACACACACACACAGACCTCCTCTAACACAGACCTCCTGAGACCTCCTCTAAGCTCTACTGTCTTCTCTCCTCAGGCCATGATGGAGGTCACCCCTCAGGTCACCCCTACGCAGGGCGGCAGGCGTCTGGCGCGTCTGGAGCGCTCCGCGTCGGAGGAGAGCCACAGCGAGGCCAGCGTGAGCCTGTGCAGCTCCTCCCCGAGCCCCGGCGACACGTTGCCGTGGAACCTGGCCAAGCACCAGCGCGTCAAGCGCTCCAAGTCTGCCTCCGGAGACTCGGGCGTGCTCGACCCCGCCGACCGCGCCGTCATACGCATCGCAGGTAGGGACCCACCACAGCCCACCAATCATATCGCTTTATTTTTTTAATGATATTTTTTGGTCTTTTTCAACTTTATTGATGATAGGGAACAACATAGTAGCTGGAAGTCTCACTGCAGTGACATAAAGAAAGACATGAGAGAGAGTTTTGTTTCTTCTTTTTTTAACAGATTATTTTTTTGGTCTTTTTCGACTTAATTGATCACATTGTTTTATTTAACCTGTTAAGACCCAGCGCTATGAATTTGCTTTTTACCAGAATGGCAATGACCAAGTTTTAGTGTATTACTAAAGGCCCTGTGTTATGTCATAGTATTCTAGTGCTATAGTACTTAACTTTAGGTTATACTTTCCTTGACGCCGGTATCATATGCATGGCATAACAGTGTCATAATATTGTCAAAACAGTGCCATGACACAGTCATGAACGAGTCACAAACATAACGTCAATGCCATAAACATTCTATGGTCATGGAAAGTTGATGTTGTTAGGGTTGTCTTTGCCATAACCAATTGTCACTTAATGACACAATCATTATGTCTTGTTGACATAATGTTTATGACATTGACATAATGTTTATGACACATGCATGACTGCGTTACGACACTGTTATGTCACACATATGACGCTGGCATCAAGTGTTGTCTAACTTTTCAATAGCTATTACAGCGTGCCACTGGAGGTGTGGCGTTCATTATGGGCTACAGGTTGATAAGTGTGATAAGTTGATAAGGCTTGAGAGAGTTTGTTTTCAAGAATAAAATATATATTTTTTCTTATTTCAAACATTGTTAAAGGTTGAGGCTCAGGGTTTTCGTCTACTATCAGGCCTGTTAATTGATCTCTGATAATGTATTGATTGGTTGAAATTGTCAAACAGAACCAGACTCAATCAGATTGCTTAATTGGTGTCTCTGATCATATGTTGATTGGTTGAACTTGACGTGGTACAGTGGACCAGTAGCTTGGGAACTCCCATACTGCCTTTAGTTCTATACAATCGTTTCGATCAGAATGATTGTGATTAGGTCTGGTGGTAACCAGGCAAGTAGACCAGGGTTGTAGCGGCGAATTCTGGGCCCCATGTACTACCAGCTCAAATGGAATCCCCCCCCCCCTCCCCCCCCGCCCTCTCACCAATATTGCCAAAGTATTCGCTAACCTATGTATGTTGTCCTTACTTACAGTATAATGATGTTCTTAGTTGAAATTCCCATCCGCAGTTCAATTGCTTCTTTCTCCTCTCTGACAATGCGCTAGGTTGAAATTGTAATTTGCATCACAGGTTGGAACAACAGCAGTGACTGTAGTTATTTTTAGCCAAACTGTCACATCTCAGCCCCCTTTTAAACTGGCTGGTGTTGACGTTCACATCAGAGGCCAGAGAAAAAGGGACAACACAGCTTTAATGAGAGGAAAATAAAGAGACACAGTCTGCAGTCCTGTGTGAAGTTTGTGTTATATGGAGAAAAGGAGAATAAATATTTGCACACTGCAAAAGCTCACGTCAGGCAGCAAGGTCACGTCAGGTGTTTGTGTGAAAGCCATTTTCTATGGAGTTAGCTATCAAGTCATCATCTTCATCCACACATTTGAAGTGTTGTCCTCAGCTTTAAATGGGTCATTTATGCAGTTAATTCTGCTTTGGTAACTGCCATGTAGTACTGTCAAGTATGGAGTGTGAAGGCTGAGGAGCTGTTTATATGAGGACGATCGCGAGGGAAAACGACAATATGTTTTTATCAGAAGTGCCTTTCGTTTACATGCCAACCCCGCCATCAGGCCCTGAAAATCTGAAGACTCCTTTCAGTGTGGGAAGGTTTGAAGACGACCTAGATTGCATGTCCGTCTAAACGGCAAAAAAGCAAAACATGTTCACATCCCATACACTGTTACATCACACTTCTCCAATGTTTTGTGTTTCCAGACCTATGTTATCGACGTGATTGCCATGCAAACGAAAGACACTTCCGATAAAATATTTTGTGGTTTCCACTTGCAATCGTCCTCATAAAAGGCGTCGAAAAATTGAAGACGCGACACCTTTCTTTGTGTCTTTTGTTTTGATCGTTACCATATAAACGTAGGCTGAGACAGGCGCCAACTCTCATAGTGGCTATCTAGCGATAATATATTGACAGTCTCACACAGGTGGCTGGTAGCTGAAGCAGCCATCAGAGTGTTTTTAAAGTTTTTGGGTGCTCTTGGATATCGGGGAAGTTGAATCAAGAGAGAAAAGTTCATCCAGGCACTCCAAACACAGTGTCCAAATGGGAAGTTACATTAAAAAGCTTAGGCTTTTTACACTGTGCTTGGAGTGCCTGGATGAACTTTTCTCTAATGTTGACAGTCTGTTGTTTTTGATGAAAACTGCAGAATATTAGATCACTCTCACACTCTCCCAGTGCAAGGTGCCTGAAGCATGAGGTCTCTTACATTGTTCTTCAGTTTTGTATTGTGCTCTGACAAGGCCATGGATCTGATGTTGTCTGCAATATCCTCCGTCAGGAAGCTAGATGTCCCTGAGGTCTTCTCTAAGCTGCGTTTTCTCATCATAACCTCATAAGTGCTTACTCAAGTCCTTCTGCTCACCAGCTTCATGGCCATACAAAGCCTGAAGTCTGTATACGGTAGATCATACATATACTGTCTGAACTCTTTCATGGTGCGCCTATTGAGCCGAGTTTAGATATTAATTTGATATCATTAGTAATATCTTTGACACAGTGGTACTGTATGGTACTATGTTGGTAATTTAGGACTGCATACATAAGTAGGCCTATATAGAACGTTATAATAGCTTAACTGCATTGAATGATGCTTTTCTGAAATTAGTGCTTTTGTGCTCTGTACAGCAAAATACCATATTAGTGAACCTTATGTAGGAAACAATGCCAATGATCCCTCGTGCATTGTGATTCTGTTCCACAAACCCTTGTGCTATCCCACATGCTGTCACCATAGTTTTACTGGAAAATACCATAACCTGCAGATGTGAACCTATGGTAGGTATAGGAGTCAATGGATCGCTATATTATTTTATAGAAATGTATTATCATCGTCTTATTGTTTTTGGCATAGTGAATATGCAAATTACTCAATGCACACTTTCTATGTATG